>NC_134700.1:3980000-4045000 GCF_043290135.1 Rhipicephalus microplus | reverse complement strand
TAACCTAACCAAACCTAAGCTAACCTAACCTAACCTAACGACGGTTTCATGCGCTTTCACATTAGATATCGCAGTTCCCGACTTTGTAATGGTGAAAAACACTGCATCTCACAAAGTGACAGTGTTTAATGTGGTTTTACGACGATTCATATCTTAACCTAACCTAACATTCGCACTTGTATCTCAAAACGCTCTATTACACTGTTTCGTTCACAATTACGATATTTGCATGACCTCACAGTTTTTCACCAACTTATTACAGTACAGAACGCTGTCTCTCGCTAAATGACATCATTCTTTAAGGTTTCACGATGCTTGCATGCGCTTTAACGAGAATATCACAACATAGCAGTTTCGCACTTGTAACGGTACAACACGCAGTATTTGGCTTGTTCATGCCGTTTTGTGAGCTTTCACAACATTTCACCTATCGCAGTTTCGTACTCGCAATAAAACAACACTATCTCGTTAGATGACGTCGTTTTTGGTGGTTTCACGACGCTACCTAGCTTAAACTAACATACTCAACCTAACATAACCTTCGCACTTCTATCGTTAGAAAACGTTTTACTCGCTACTTTACATTGCTTCCTACAACATTACGACGGTTTCAAGCGCTTTCACATTAGATATCGCAGTTCCCAACTTGTAAAGGTGAAAAACACTGCATCTCAATCAGTGACATTGTTTAATGCGGTTTTACGACGGTTCATACCTTAACCTAACGTAACCTAACCTAACCTAACCTTACCTAACCTAACCTAACCTAACCTAACCCAACCCAACCCAACCTAACCTAACCTAAACTAACCTAACCCAACCTAACCTAACCTTACCTAACCTAACCTAACCTAACCTAACCCAACCTAACCGAACCCAACCCAACCTAACCTAACCTTAGCTAACCTAACCTAACCTAACCAAACCTAACCTAACCTAACCTAACCTAACCTATTCTAACGTAACCTAACCTTACCTGACCTAACCTAACCTAACGTAACCTAACCTAACCTAACATAACCTAACGTAACCTAACCTAACCTAACGTAACCTAACCCAACCTAACCCAACCTAACCCAACCCAACCCAACAACACCCAACCCAACCTAACCTAACCTAACCTAACCTTACCTAACGTAACCAAATTATCCTTACCTAACCTAACCTAACCTAACGTAACCTAACCTAACGTAACCTAACGTAACCTAACCTAACCTAACGTAAGCTAACCTAACCCAACCTAACCTAACCTAACCTAACCCAACTCAACCCAACCTAACCTAATCTAACCTAACCTAACCTAACCTAACCTAACCAAACCTAACCTAACCTAACCTAACCTAACGACGGTTTCATGCGCTTTCACATTAGATATCGCAGTTCCCGACTTGTAATGGTGAAAAACACTGCATCTCACAATGTGACAGTGTTTAATGCGGTTTTACGACGGTTCATATCTTAACCTAACCTAACATTCGCACTTGTATTGAAAAACGCTCTATTACACTGTTTCGTTCACAATTACGATATTTGCATAACCTCCCAGTTTTTCACCAACTTATTGCAGTACAGAACGCTGTATCTCGCTAAATGACATCGTTCTTTAAGGTTTCACGATGCTTGCATGCGCTTTAACGAGAATATCACAATATAGCAGTTTCGCACTTGTAACGGTACAACACGCAGTATTTGGCTTGTTCATGCCGTTTTGTGTGCTTTCATAACATTTCACCTATTGCAGTTTCGTACATGAAATAAAACAATTATATCTCGTTAGATGACGTCCTTTTTGGTGGTTTCACGACGCTACCTAGCTTAAACTAACATAACTCGACCTAACATAACCTTCGCACTTCTACCGTTAGAAAACGTTTTACTCGCTACTTTACATTGCTTTCTACAACATTACGACGGTTTCAAGCGCTTTCACATTAGATATCGCAGTTCCCAACTTGTAAAGGTGAAAAACACTGCATCTCACTAAGTGACATTGTTTAATGCGGTTTTACGACGGTTCATACCTTAACCTAACGTAACCTAACCTAACCTAACCTTACCTAACCTAACCTAACCTAACCTAACCCAACCCAACCCAGCCTAACCTAACATAACCTAACCTAAACTAACCTAACCCAACCTAACCTAACCTAACCTAACCTGACCTAACCTAACCTAACCCAACCTAACCCAACCCAACCTAACCTAAACTAAGCTAACCTAACCTAACCTAACCAAACCTAACCTAACCTAACCTAACCTAACGTAACCTAACCTAACCTAACCTATTCTAACGTAACCTAACCTTACCTGACCTAACCTATCCTAACGTAACCTAACCTAAGCTAACTTAACCTAACGTAACCTAACCTAACCTAACGTAACCTAACCTAACCTAACCCAACCCAACCCAACCCAACCCAACAACACCAAACCCAACCTAGCCTAACCTAACCTAACCTTACCTAACCTAACCTAACGTAACCTAACCTAACCTAACCTAACCCAACCTAACCTAACCTAACGTAACCTAACCCAACTCAACCCAACCTAACCTAATCTAACCTAACCTAACCCAACCTAACCTAACCTCACCTAACCTAACCTAACGACGGTTGCAAGCGCTTTCACATTAGATATCGCAGTTCCCGACTTGTAATGGTGAAAAACACTGCATCTCACTAAGTGACATTGTTTAATGCGGTTTTACGACAGTTCATATCTTAACCTAACCTAACATTCGCACTTGTATTGAAAAACACTCTATTACACTGTTTCGTTCACAATTACGATATTTGCATAACCTCACAGTTTTTCACCAACCTATTGCAGTACAGAACGCTGTATCTCGCTAAATGACATTGTTCTTTAAGGTTTCACGATGCTTGCATGCGCTTTAACGAGAATATCACAATATAGCAGTTTCGCACTTGTAACGGTAGAACACGCAGTATTTGGCTTGTTCTTGGCGTTTTGTGTGCTTTCGCAACATTTCACCTATCGCAGTTTAATACTCGCAATAAAACAACACTATCTCGTTAGATGACGTCGTTTTTGGTAGTTTCACGACGCTACCTAGCTCAAACTAACATAACTCAACCTAACCTAACCTTCGAACTTCTATCGTTAGAAAACGTTTTACTCGCAACTTTACAATGTTTTCTACAAGATTACGACCGTTTCATGCGCTTTCACATTAGATATCGTAGTTCCCGACTTGTAATGTTGAAAAACACTACATCTCACTAAGTGACATTGTTTAATGCGGTTTTACGACGGTTGATATCTTAACCTAACCTAACATTCGCGCTTGTATCTCAAAACGCTCTATTACACTGTTTCGTTCACAATTACGATATTTGCATGACCTCACAGTTTTTCACCAACTTATTACAGTACAGAACGCCGTCTCTCGCTAAATGACATCATTCTTTAAGGTTTCACGATGCTTGCATGCGCTTTACGAGAATATCACAACATAGCAGTTTCGCACTTGTAACGGTACAACACGCAGTATTTGGCTTGTTCATGCCGTTTTGTGAGCTTTCACAACATTTCATCTATCGCAATTTCGTACTCGCAATAAAACAACACTATCTCGCTAGATGACGTCGTTTTTGGTGGTTTCACGACGCTACCTAGCTTAAACTAACATAACTCAACCTAACATAACCTTCGCACTTTTATCGTTAGAAAACGTTTTACTCGCTACTTTACATTGCTTTCTACAACATTACGACGGTTTCAAGCGCTTTCACATTAGATATCGCAGTTCCCAACTTGTAAAGGTGAAAAACACTGCATCTCACTAAGTGACATTGTTTAATGCGGTTTTACGACGGTTCATACCTTAACCTAACGTAACCTAACCTAACCTAACCTAACCTTACCTAACCTAACCTAACCTAACCTAACCCAACCCAACCCAGCCTAACCTAACCTAACCTAACCTAAACTAACTTAACCCAACCTAACCTAACCTAACCTAACCCAACCTAACCCAACCCAACCTAACCTAAACTAAGCTAACCTAACCTAACCTAACCTAACCAAACCTAACCTAACCTAACCTAACGTAACCTAACCTAACCTAACCTATTCTAACGTAACCTAACCTTACCTGACCTAACCTAACCTAACGTAACCTAACCTAACCTAATATAACCTAACGTAACCTAACCTAACCTAACGTAACCTAACCTAACCTAACCCAACATAACCCAACCCAACCCAACAACACCCAACCCAACCTAGCCTAACCTAACCTAACCTTACCTAACCTAACCTAACGTAACCTAACCTAACCTAACCTAACCCAACCTAACCTAACCTAACCTAACCCAACTCAACCCAACCTAACCTAATCTAACCTAACCTAACCCAACCTAACCAAACCTAACCTAACCTAACCTAACCTAACCTAACCTAACGACGGTTGCAAGCGCTTTCACATTAGATATCGCAGTTCCCGACTTGTATTGGTGAAAAACACTGCATCTCACTAAGTGACATTGTTTAATGCGGTTTTACGATGGTTCATATCTTAACCTAACCTAACATTCGCACTTGTATTGAAAAACGCTCTATTACACTGTTTCGTTCACAATTACGATATTTGCATAACCTCACAGTTTTTCACCAACTTATTGCAGTACAGAACGCTGTATCTCGCTAAATGACATTGTTATTTAAGGTTTCACGATGCTTGCATGCGCTTTAACGAGAATATCACAATATAGCAGTTTCGCACTTGTAACGGTAGAACACGCAGTATTTGGCTTGTTCTTGGCGTTTTGTGTGCTTTCGCAACATTTCACCTATCGCAGTTTAATACTCGCAATAAAACAACACTATCTCGTTAGATGACGTCGTTTTTGGTAGTTTCACGACGCTACCTAGCTCAAACTAACATAACTCAACCTAACCTAACCTTCGAACTTCTATCGTTACAAAACGTTTTACTCGCAACTTTACAATGTTTTCTACAAGATTACGACCGTTTCATGCGCTTTCACATTAGATATCGTAGTTCCCGACTTGTAATGTTGAAAAACACTACATCTCACTAAGTGACATTGTTTAATGCGGTTTTACGACGGTTGATATCTTAACCTAACCTAACATTCGCGCTTGTATCTCAAAACGCTCTATTACACTGTTTCGTTCACAATTACGATATTTGCATGACCTCACAGTTTTTCACCAACTTAATACAGTACAGAACGCTGTCTCTCGCTAAATGACATCATTCTTTAAGGTTTCACGATGCTTGCATGCGCTTTACCGAGAAGATCACAACATAGCAGTTTCGCACTTGTAACGGTAAAACACGCAGTATTTGGCTTGTTCATGCCGTTTTGTGTGCTTTCACAACATTTCACCTATCGCAGTTTCGCACTCGCAATAAAACAACAGTATCTCGTTAGATGACGTCGTTTTTGGTGGTTTCAAGACGCTACCTAGCTCAAACTAACATAACTCAACCAAGCATAACCTTCGCACTTCTATCGTTAGAAAACGTTTTACTCGCTACTTTACATTGCTTTCTACAACATTACGACGGTTTCAAGCGCTTTCACATTAGATATCGCAGTTCCCAACTTGTAAAGGTGAAAAACACTGCATCTTACTAAGTGACATTGTTTAATGCGGTTTTATGACGGTTCATATCTTAACCTAACCTAACATTCGCGCTTGTATCTCAAAACGCTCTATTACACTGTTTCGTTCTCAATTACGATAATTGCATGACCTCACAGTTTTTCACCAACTTATTACAGTACAGGACGCTGTATCTCGCTAAATGACATCGTTCTTTAAGGTTTCACGATTCCTGCATGCGCTTTAACGAGAATATCACATTATAGCTGTTTCGCACTTGTAACGGTACAACACGCAGTATCTGGCTTGTTCATGCCGTTTTGTGTACTTTCACAACATTTCACCTATTGCAGTTTCGTACATGCAATAAAACAACACTATCTCGTTAGACGACGTCCTTTTTGGTGGTCTCACGACGCTACCTAGCTTAACCTAACATAACTCAACCTAATATAATCTTCGCACTTCTATCGTTAGAAAACGTTTTACTCGCTACTTTACAATGCTCTCTACAACATTACGACAGTTTTATGCGCTTTCACAATAGATATCGCAGTTCCCGACTTGTAATGGTGAAAAACACTGCATCTCACTAAGGGACATTGTTTAATGCGGTTTTACGACGGTTCATACCTTAACCTAACGTAACCTAACCTAACCTAACCTAACCTAACCTTACCTAACCTAACCTAACCCAACCCAACCCAACCCAACCTAACCTAACCAAACCTAACCCAAACTAACCTAACCCAACCTAACCTAACCCAACCTAACCTAACCCAACCTAACCCAACCCAACCCAACCTAACCTAACCTAAGCTAACCTAACCTAACCTAAGCAAACCAAACCTAACCTAACCTAACCTAACGACGGTTGCAAGCGCTTTCACATTAGATATCGCAGTTCCCGACTTGTAATGTTGAAAAACACTGCATCTCACTAAGTGACATTGTTTAATGCGGTTTTACGACGGTTCATATCTTAACCTAACCTAACATTCGCACTGGTATTGAAAAACGCTCTATTACACTGTTTCGTTCAAAATTACGATATTTGCATAACCTTACAGTTCTTCACCAACTTATTGCAGTACAGAACGCTGTATCTCGCTAAATGACATTGTTCTTTAAGGTTTCACGATGCTTGCATGCGCTTTAACGAGAATATCACAATATAGCAGTTTCGCACTTGTAACGGTAGAACACGCAGTATTTGGCTTGTTCTTGGCGTTTTGTGTGCTTTCGCAACATTTCACCTATCGCAGTTTAATACTCGCAATAAAACAACACTATCTCGTTAGATGACGTCGTTTTTGGTAGTTTCACGACGCTACCTAGCTCAAACTAACATAACTCAACCTAACCTAACCTTCGAACTTCTATCGTTAGAAAACGTTTTACTCGCAACTTTACAATGTTTTCTACAAGATTACGACCGTTTCATGCGTTTCACATTAGATATCGTAGTTCCCGACTTGTAAGGTTGAAAAACACTACATCTCACTAAGTGACATTGTTTAATGCGGTTTTACGACGGTTGATATCTTAACCTAACCTAACATTCGCGCTTGTATCTCAAAACGCTCTATTACACTGTTTCGTTCACAATTACGATATTTGCATGACCTCACAGTTTTTCACCAACTTATTACAGTACAGAACGCCGTCTCTCACTAAATGACATCATTCTTTAAGGTTTCACGATGCTTGCATGCGCTTTACGAGAATATCACAACATAGCAGTTTCGCACTTGTAACGGTACAACACGCAGTATTTGGCTTGTTCATGCCGTTTTGTGAGCTTTCACAACATTTCATCTATCGCAGTTTCGTACTCGCAATAAAACAACACTATCTCGTTAGATGACGTCGTTTTTGGTGGTTTCACGACGCTACCTAGCTTAAACTAACATAACTCAACCTAACATAACCTTCGCACTTCTATCGTTAGAAAACGTTTTACTCGCTACTTTACAATGCTCTCTACAACATTACGACGGTTTCATGCGCTTTCACATTAGATATCGCAGTTCCCGAGTTGTAATGGTGAAAAACACTGCCTCTCACTAAGTGACATTGTTTAATGCGGTTTTATGACGGTTCATATCTTAACCTAACCTAACATTCGCGCTTGTATCTCAAAACGCTCTATTACACTGTTTCGTTCACAATTACGATAATTGCATGACCTCACAGTTTTTCACCAACTTATTACAGTACAGAACGCTGTATCTCGCTAAATGACATCGTTCTTTAAGGTTTCACGATTCCTGCATGCGCTTTAACGAGAATATCACATTATAGCTGTTTCGCACTTGTAACGGTACAACACGCAGTATCTGGCTTGTTCATGCCGTTTTGTGTACTTTCACAACATTTCACCTATTGCAGTTTCGTACATGCAATAAAACAACACTATCTCGTTAGATGACGTCCTTTTTGGTGGTCTCACGACGCTACCTAGCTTAACCTAACATAACTCAACCTAATATAACCTTCGCACTTCTATCGTTAGAAAACGTTTTACTCGCTACTTTACAATGCTCTCTACAACATTACGACAGTTTTATGCGCTTTCACAATAGATATCGCAGTTCCCGACTTGTAATGGTGAAAAACACTGCATCTCACTAAGGGACATTGTTTAATGCGGTTTTACGACGGTTCATACCTTAACCTAACGTAACCTAACCTAACCTAACCTAACCTAACCTTACCTAACCTCACCTAACCCAACCCAACCCAACCTAACCTAACCAAACCTAACCCAAACTAACCTAACCCAACCTAACCTAACCCAACCTAACCTAACCCAACCTAACCCAACCCAACCCAACCTAACCTAACCTAAGCTAACCTAACCTAACCTAAGCAAACCAAACCTAACCTAACCTAACCTAACGACGGTTGCAAGCGCTTTCACATTAGATATCGCAGTTCCCGACTTGTAATGTTGAAAAACACTGCATCTCACTAAGTGACATTGTTTAATGCGGTTTTACGACGGTTCATATCTTAACCTAACCTAACATTCGCACTGGTATTGAAAAACGCTCTATTACACTGTTTCGTTCAAAATTACGATATTTGCATAACCTTACAGTTTTTCACCAACTTATTGCAGTACAGAACGCTGTATCTCGCTAAATGACATTGTTCTTTAAGGTTTCACGATGCTTGCATGCGCTTTAACGAGAATATCACAATATAGCAGTTTCGCACTTGTAACGGTAGAACACGCAGTATTTGGCTTGTTCTTGGCGTTTTGTGTGCTTTCGCAACATTTCACCTATCGCAGTTTAATACTCGCAATAAAACAACACTATCTCGTTAGATGACGTCGTTTTTGGTAGTTTCACGACGCTACCTAGCTCAAACTAACATAACTCAACCTAACCTAACCTTCGAACTTCTATCGTTAGAAAACGTTTTACTCGCAACTTTACAATGTTTTCTACAAGATTACGACCGTTTCATGCGTTTCACATTAGATATCGTAGTTCCCGACTTGTAAGGTTGAAAAACACTACATCTCACTAAGTGACATTGTTTAATGCGGTTTTACGACGGTTGATATCTTAACCTAACCTAACATTCGCGCTTGTATCTCAAAACGCTCTATTACACTGTTTCGTTCACAATTACGATATTTGCATGACCTCACAGTTTTTCACCAACTTATTACAGTACAGAACGCCGTCTCTCGCTAAATGACATCATTCTTTAAGGTTTCACGATGCTTGCATGCGCTTTACGAGAATATCACAACATAGCAGTTTCGCACTTGTAACGGTACAACACGCAGTATTTGGCTTGTTCATGCCGTTTTGTGAGCTTTCACAACATTTCATCTATCGCAGTTTCGTACTCGCAATAAAACAACACTATCTCGTTAGATGACGTCGTTTTTGGTGGTTTCACGACGCTACCTAGCTTAAACTAACATAACTCAACCTAACATAACCTTCGCACTTCTATCGTTAGAAAACGTTTTACTCGCTACTTTACATTGCTTTCTACAACATTACGACGGTTTCAAGCGCTTTCACATTAGATATCGCAGTTCCCAACTTGTAAAGGTGAAAAACACTGCATCTCACTAAGTGACATTGTTTAATGCGGTTTTACGACGGTTCATACCTTAACCTAACGTAACCTAACCTAACCTAACCTAACCTTGCCTAACCTAACCTAACCTAACCCAACCCAACCCAGCCTAACCTAACCTAACCTAACCTAAACTAACCTAACCCAACCTAACCTAACCTAACCTAACCTAACCTAACCTAACCCAACCTAACCCAACCCAACCTAACCTAAACTAAGCTAACCTAACCTAACCTAACCAAACCTAACCTAACCTAACCTAACCTAACGTAACCTAACCTAACCTAACCTATTCTAACGTAACCTAACCTTACCTGACCTAACCTAACCTAACGTAACCTAACCTAACCTAACATAACCTAACGTAACCTAACCTAACCTAACGTAACCTAACCTAACCTAACCCAACATGACCCAACCCAACCCAACAACACCCAACCCAACCTAGCCTAACCTAACCTAACCTTACCTAACCTAACCTAATGTAACCTAACCTAACCTAACCCAACCTAACCTAACCTAACCTAACCCAACTCAACCCAACCTAACCTAATCTAACCTAACCTAACCCAACCTAACCAAACCTAACCTAACCTAACCTAACCTAACCTAACCTAACGACGGTTGCAAGCGCTTTCACATTAGATATCGCAGTTCCCGACTTGTATTGGTGAAAAACACTGCATCTCACTAAGTGACATTGTTTAATGCGGTTTTACGATGGTTCATATCTTAACCTAACCTAACATTCGCACTTGTATTGAAAAACGCTCTATTACACTGTTTCGTTCACAATTACGATATTTGCATAACCTCACAGTTTTTCACCAACTTATTGCAGTACAGAACGCTGTATCTCGCTAAATGACATTGTTATTTAAGGTTTCACGATGCTTGCATGCGCTTTAACGAGAATATCACAATATAGCAGTTTCGCACTTGTAACGGTAGAACACGCAGTATTTGGCTTGTTCTTGGCGTTTTGTGTGCTTTCGCAACATTTCACCTATCGCAGTTTAATACTCGCAATAAAACAACACTATCTCGTTAGATGACGTCGTTTTTGGTAGTTTCACGACGCTACCTAGCTCAAACTAACATAACTCAACCTAACCTAACCTTCGAACTTCTATCGTTACAAAACGTTTTACTCGCAACTTTACAATGTTTTCTACAAGATTACGACCGTTTCATGCGCCTTCACATTAGATATCGTAGTTCCCGACTTGTAATGTTGAAAAACACTACATCTCACTAAGTGACATTGTTTAATGCGGTTTTACGACGGTTGATATCTTAACCTAACCTAACATTCGCGCTTGTATCTCAAAACGCTCTATTACACTGTTTCGTTCACAATTACGATATTTGCATGACCTCACAGTTTTTCACCAACTTAATACAGTACAGAACGCTGTCTCTCGCTAAATGACATCATTCTTTAAGGTTTCACGATGCTTGCATGCGCTTTACCGAGAATATCACAACATAGCAGTTTCGCACTTGTAACGGTAAAACACGCAGTATTTGGCTTGTTCATGCCGTTTTGTGTGCTTTCACAACATTTCACCTATCGCAGTTTCGCACTCGCAATAAAACAACAGTATCTCGTTAGATGACGTCGTTTTTGGTGGTTTCAAGACGCTACCTAGCTCAAACTAACATAACTCAACCAAGCATAACCTTCGCACTTCTATCGTTAGAAAACGTTTTACTCGCTACTTTACATTGCTTTCTACAACATTACGACGGTTTCAAGCGCTTTCACATTAGATATCGCAGTTCCCAACTTGTAAAGGTGAAAAACACTGCATCTTACTAAGTGACATTGTTTAATGCGGTTTTATGACGGTTCATATCTTAACCTAACCTAACATTCGCGCTTGTATCTCAAAACGCTCTATTACACTGTTTCGTTCTCAATTACGATAATTGCATGACCTCACAGTTTTTCACCAACTTATTACAGTACAGAACGCTGTATCTCGCTAAATGACATCGTTCTTTAAGGTTTCACGATTCCTGCATGCGCTTTAACGAGAATATCACATTATAGCTGTTTCGCACTTGTAACGGTACAACACGCAGTATCTGGCTTGTTCATGCCGTTTTGTGTACTTTCACAACATTTCACCTATTGCAGTTTCGTACATGCAATAAAACAACACTATCTCGTTAGATGACGTCCTTTTTGGTGGTCTCACGACGCTACCTAGCTTAACCTAACATAACTCAACCTAATATAACCTTCGCACTTCTATCGTTAGAAAACGTTTTACTCGCTACTTTACAATGCTCTCTACAACATTACGACAGTTTTATGCGCTTTCACAATAGATATCGCAGTTCCCGACTTGTAATGGTGAAAAACACTGCATCTCACTAAGGGACATTGTTTAATGCGGTTTTACGACGGTTCATACCTTAACCTAACGTAACCTAACCTAACCTAACCTAACCTAACCTTACCTAACCTAACCTAACCTAACCCAACCCAACCCAACCTAACCTAACCAAACCTAACCCAAACTAACCTAACCCAACCTAACCTAACCCAACCTAACCTAACCCAACCTAACCCAACCCAACCCAACCTAACCTAACCTAAGCTAACCTAACCTAACCTAAGCAAACCAAACCTAACCTAACCTAACCTAACGACGGTTGCAAGCGCTTTCACATTAGATATCGCAGTTCCCGACTTGTAATGTTGAAAAACACTGCATCTCACTAAGTGACATTGTTTAATGCGGTTTTACGACGGTTCATATCTTAACCTAACCTAACATTCGCACTGGTATTGAAAAACGCTCTATTACACTGTTTCGTTCAAAATTACGATATTTGCATAACCTTACAGTTCTTCACCAACTTATTGCAGTACAGAACGCTGTATCTCGCTAAATGACATTGTTCTTTAAGGTTTCACGATGCTTGCATGCGCTTTAACGAGAATATCACAATATAGCAGTTTCGCACTTGTAACGGTAGAACACGCAGTATTTGGCTTGTTCTTGGCGTTTTGTGTGCTTTCGCAACATTTCACCTATCGCAGTTTAATACTCGCAATAAAACAACACTATCTCGTTAGATGACGTCGTTTTTGGTAGTTTCACGACGCTACCTAGCTCAAACTAACATAACTCAACCTAACCTAACCTTCGAACTTCTATCGTTAGAAAACGTTTTACTCGCAACTTTACAATGTTTTCTACAAGATTACGACCGTTTCATGCGTTTCACATTAGATATCGTAGTTCCCGACTTGTAAGGTTGAAAAACACTACATCTCACTAAGTGACATTGTTTAATGCGGTTTTACGACGGTTGATATCTTAACCTAACCTAACATTCGCGCTTGTATCTCAAAACGCTCTATTACACTGTTTCGTTCACAATTACGATATTTGCATGACCTCACAGTTTTTCACCAACTTATTACAGTACAGAACGCCGTCTCTCACTAAATGACATCATTCTTTAAGGTTTCACGATGCTTGCATGCGCTTTACGAGAATATCACAACATAGCAGTTTCGCACTTGTAACGGTACAACACGCAGTATTTGGCTTGTTCATGCCGTTTTGTGAGCTTTCACAACATTTCATCTATCGCAGTTTCGTACTCGCAATAAAACAACACTATCTCGTTAGATGACGTCGTTTTTGGTGGTTTCACGACGCTACCTAGCTTAAACTAACATAACTCAACCTAACATAACCTTCGCACTTCTATCGTTAGAAAACGTTTTACTCGCTACTTTACATTGCTTTCTACAACATTACGACGGTTTCAAGCGCTTTCACATTAGATATCGCAGTTCCCAACTTGTAAAGGTGAAAAACACTGCATCTCACTAAGTGACATTGTTTAATGCGGTTTTACGACGGTTCATACCTTAACCTAACGTAACCTAACCTAACCTAACCTAACCTTGCCTAACCTAACCTAACCAAACCCAACCCAACCCAGCCTAACCTAACCTAACCTAACCTAAACTAACCTAACCCAACCTAACCTAACCTAACCTAACCTAACCTAACCTAACCCAACCTAACCCAACCCAACCTAACCTAAACTAAGCTAACCTAACCTAACCTAACCAAACCTAACCTAACCTAACCTAACCTAACGTAACCTAACCTAACCTATTCTAACGTAACCTAACCTTACCTGACCTAACCTAACCTAACGTAACCTAACCTAACCTAACATAACCTAACGTAACCTAACCTAACCTAACGTAACCTAACCTAACCTAACCCAACATGACCCAACCCAACCCAACCCAACAACACCCAACCCAACCTAGCCTAACCTAACCTAACCGTACCTAACCTAACCTAACGTAACCTAACCTAACCTAACCTAACCCAACCTAACCTAACCTAACCTAACCTAACCCAACTCAACCCAACCTAACCTAATCTAACCTAACCTAACCCAACCTAACCAAACCTAACCTAACCTAACCTAACCTAACGACGGTTGCAAGCGCTTTCACATTAGATATCGCAGTTCCCGACTTGTAATGGTGAAAAACACTGCATATCACTAAGTGACATTGTTTAATGCGGTTGTACGACGGTTCATATCTTAACCTAACCTAACATTCGCACTTGTATTGAAAAACGCTCTATTACACTGTTTCGTTCACAATTACGATATTTGCATAACCTCACAGTTTTTCACCAACTTATTGCAGTACAGAACGCTGTATCTCGCTAAATGACATTGTTCTTTAAGGTTTCACGATGCTTGCATGCGCTTTAGCGAGAATATCACAATATAGCAGTTTCGCACTTGTAACAGTAGAACACGCAGTATTTGGCTTGTTCTTGGCGTTTTGTGTGCTTTCGCAACATTTCACCTATCGCAGTTTAATACTCGCAATAAAACAACACTATCTCGTTAGATGACGTCGTTTTTGGTAGTTTCACGGCGCTACCTAGCTCAAACTAACATAACTCAACCTAACCTAACCTTCGAACTTCTATCTTTAGAAAACGTTTTACTCGCAACTTTACAATGTTTTCTACAAGATTACGACCGTTTCATGCGCTTTCACATTAGATATCGTAGTTCCCGACTTGTAATGTTGAAAAACACTACATCTCACTAAGTGACATTGTTTAATGCGGTTTTACGACGGTTGATATCTTAACCTAACCTAACATTCGCGCTTGTATCTCAAAACGCTCTATTACACTGTTTCGTTCACAATTACGATATTTGCATGAGCTCACAGTTTTTCACCAACTTATTACAGTACAGAACGCCGTCTCTCGCTAAATGACATCATTCTTTAAGGTTTCACGATGCTTGCATGCGCTTTACGAGAATATCACAACATAGCAGTTTCGCACTTGTAACGGTACAACACGCAGTATTTGGCTTGTTCATGCCCTTTTGTGAGCTTTCACAACATTTCATCTATCGCAGTTTCGTACTCGCAATAAAACAACACTATCTCGCTAGATGACGTCGTTTTTGGTGGTTTCACGACGCTACCTAGCTTAAACTAACATAACTCAACCTAACATAACCTTCGCACTTTTATCGTTAGAAAACGTTTTACTCGCTACTTTACATTGCTTTCTACAACATTACGACGGTTTCAAGCGCTTTCACATTAGATATCGCAGTTCCCAACTTGTAAAGGTGAAAAACACTGCATCTCACTAAGTGACATTGTTTAATGCGGTTTTACGACGGTTCATACCTTAACCTAACGTAACCTAACCTAACCTAACCTAACCTTACCTAACCTAACCTAACCTAACCTAACCTAACCCAACCCAACCCAGCCTAACCTAACCTAACCTAACCTAAACTAACCTAACCCAACCTAACCTAACCTAACCTAACCTAACCCAACCTAACCCAACCCAACCTAACCTAAACTAAGCTAACCTAACCTAACCTAACCAAACCTAACCTAACCTAACCTAACGTAACCTAACCTAACCTAACCTATTCTAACGTAACCTAACCTTACCTGACCTAACTTAACCTAACGTAACCTAACCTAACCTAACATAACCTAACGTAACCTAACCTAACCTAAGGTAACCTAACCTAACCTAACCCAACATAACCCAACCCAACCCAACAACACCCAACCCAACCTAGCCTAACCTAACCTAACCTTACCTAACCTAACCTAACGTAACCTAACCTAACCTAACCCAACCTAACCTAACCTAACCTAACCCAACTCAACCCAACCTAACCTAATCTAACCTAACCTAACCCAACCTAACCAAACCTAACCTAACCTAACCTAACCTAACGACGGTTGCAAGCGCTTTCACATTAGATATCGCAGTTCCCGACTTGTATTGGTGAAAAACACTGCATCTCACTAAGTGACATTGTTTAATGCGGTTTTACGACGGTTCATATCTTAACCTGACCTAACATTCGCACTTGTATTGAAAAACGCTCTATTACACTGTTTCGTTCACAATTACGATATTTGCATAACCTCACAGTTTTTCACCAACTTATTGCAGTACAGAACGCTGTGACATTGTTCTTTAAGGTTTCACGATGCTTGCATGCGCTTTAACGAGAATATCACAATATAGCAGTTTCGCACTTGTAACGGTAGAACACCCAGTATTTGGCTTGTTCTTGGCGTTTTGTGTGCTTTCGCAACATTTCACCTATCGCAGTTTAATACTCGCAATAAAACAACACTATCTCGTTAGATGACGTCGTTTTTGGTAGTTTCACGACGCTACCTAGCTCAAACTAACATAACTCAACCTAACCTAACCTTCGAACTTCTATCTTTAGAAAACGTTTTACTCGCAACTTTACAATGTTTTCTACAAGATTACGACCGTTTCATGCGCTTTCACATTAGATATCGTAGTTCCCAACTTGTAATGTTGAAAAACACTACATCTCACTAAGTGACATTGTTTAATGCGGTTTTACGACGGTTGATATCTTAACCTAACCTAACATTCGCGCTTGTATCTCAAAACGCTCTATTACACTGTTTCGTTCACAATTACGATATTTGCATGACCTCACAGTTTTTCACCAACTTAATACAGTACAGAACGCTGTCTCTCGCTAAATGACATCATTCTTTAAGGTTTCACGATGCTTGCATGCGCTTTAACGAGAATATCACAACATAGCAGTTTCGCACTTGTAACGGTAAAACACGCAGTATTTGGCTTGTTCGTGCCGTTTTGTGTGCTTTCACAACATTTCACCTATCGCAGTTTCGCACTCGCAATAAAACAACAGTATCTCGTTAGATGACGTCGTTTTTGGTGGTTTCAAGACGCTACCTAGCTCAAACTAACATAACTCAACCAAGCATAACCTTCGCACTTCTATCGTTAGAAAACGTTTTACTCGCTACTTTACATTGCTTTCTACAACATTACGATGGTTTCAAGCGCTTTCACATTAGATATCGCAGTTCCCAACTTGTAACGGTGAAAAACACTGCATCTTACTAAGTGACATTGTTTAATGCGGTTTTACGACGGTTCATACCTTAACCTAACGTAACCTAACCTAACCTAACCTAACCTTACCTAACCTAACCTAACCTAACCCAACCCAACCCAACCTAAGCTAACCTAACCTAACCTAACCAAACCTAACCTAACCTAACGTAACCTAACCTAACCTATTCTAACGTAACCTAACCTTACCTGACCTAACATAACCTAACGTAACCTAACCTAACATAACCTAACGTAACCTAACCTAACCTAACCTAACGTAACCTAACCTAACCTAACCCAACCTAACCCAACCCAACCCAAACCAACAACACCCAACCCAACCTAACCTAACCTAACCTAACCTTACCTAACCTAACAAAATTATCCTTACCTAACCTAACCTAACGTAACCTAACCTAACGTAACCTAACGTAACCTAACCTAACCTAACGTAACCTAACCTAACCTAACCCAACCTAACCTAACCTAACCTAACCTAACCCAACTCAACCCATTCTAACCTAATCTAACCTAACCTAACCTAACCTAACCAAACCTAACCTAACCTAACCTAACCTAACGACGGTTTCATGCGCTTTCACATTAGATATCGCAGTTCCCGACTTTGTAATGGTGAAAAACACTGCATCTCACAAAGTGACAGTGTTTAATGTGGTTTTACGACGGTTCATATCTTAACCTAACCTAACATTCGCATTGGATCTCAAAACGCTCTATTACACTGTTTCGTTCACAATTACAATATTTGCATGACCTCACAGTTTTTCACCAACTTATTACAGTACAGAACGCTGTCTCTCGCTAAATGACATCATTCTTCAAGGTTTCACGATGCTTGCATGCGCTTTAACGAGAATATCACAACATAGCAGTTTCGCACTTGTAACGGTACAACACGCAGTATTTGGCTTGTTCATGCCGTTTTGTGAGCTTTCACAACATTTCACCTATCGCAGTTTCGTACTCGCAATAAAACAACACTATCTCGTTAGATGACGTCGTTTTTGGTGGTTTCACGACGCTACCTAGCTTAAACTAACATAACTCAACCTAACATAACCTTCGCACTTCTATCGTTAGAAAACGTTTTACTCGCTACTTTACAATGCTCTCTACAACATTACGACAGTTTTATGCGCTTTCACAATAGATATCGCAGTTCCCGACTTGTAATGGTGAAAAACACTGCATCTCACTAAGGGACATTGTTTAATGCGGTTTTACGACGGTTCATACCTTAACCTAACGTAACCTAACCTAACCTAACCTAACCTAACCTAACCTTACCTAACCTAACCTAACCTAACCCAACCCAACCCAACCTAACCTAACCAAACCTAACCCAAACTAACCTAACCCAACCTAACCTAACCTAACCTAACCCAACCTAACCCAACCCAACCCAACCTAACCTAACCTAAGCTAACCTAACCAAACCAAACCTAACCTAACCTAACCTAACGACGGTTGCAAGCGCTTTCACATTAGATATCGCAGTTCCCGACTTGTAATGTTGAAAAACACTGCATCTCACTAAGTGACATTGTTTAATGCGGTTTTACGACGGTTCATATCTTAACCTAACCTAACATTCGCACTGGTATTGAAAAACGCTCTATTACACTGTTTCGTTCACAATTACGATATTTGCATAACCTCACAGTTTTTCACCAACTTATTGCAGTACATAACGCTGTATCTCGCTAAATGACATTGTTCTTTAAGGTTTCACGATGCTTGCATGCGCTTTAGCGAGAATATCACAATATAGCAGTTTCGCACTTGTAACGGTAGAACACGCAGTATTTGGCTTGTTCTTGGCGTTTTGTGTGCTTTCGCAACATTTCACCTATCGCAGTTTAATACTCGCAATAAAACAACACTATCTCTTTAGATGACGTCGTTTTTGGTAGTTTCACGACGCTACCTAGCTCAAACTAACATAACTCAACCTAACCTAACCTTCGAACTTCTATCGTTAGAAAACGTTTTACTCGCAACTTTACAATGTTTTCTACAAGATTACGACCGTTTCATGCGCTTTCACATTAGATATCGTAGTTCCCGACTTGTAATGTTGAAAAACACTACATCTCACTAAGTGACATTGTTTAATGCGGTTTTACGACGGTTGATATCTTAACCTAACCTAACATTCGCGCTTGTATCTCAAAACGCTCTATTACACTGTTTCGTTCAGAATTACGATATTTGCATGAGCTCACAGTTTTTCACCAACTTATTACAGTACAGAACGCCGTCTCTCGCTAAATGACATCATTCTTTAAGGTTTCACGATGCTTGCATGCGCTTTACGAGAATATCACAACATAGCAGTTTCGCACTTGTAACGGTACAACACGCAGTATTTGGCTTGTTCATGCCGTTTTGTGAGCTTTCACAACATTTCATCTATCGCAGTTTCGTACTCGCAATAAAACAACACTATCTCGTTAGATGACGTCGTTTTTGGTGGTTTCACGATGCTACCTAGCTTAAACTAACATAACTCAACCTAACATAACCTTCGCACTTCTACCGTTAGAAAACGTTTTACTCGCTACTTTGCATTGCTTTCTACAACATTACGACGGTTTCAAGCGCTTTCACATTAGATATCGCAGTTCCCAACTTGTAAAGGTGAAAAACACTGCATCTTACTAAGTGACATTGTTTAATGCGGTTTTACGACGGTTCATACCTTAACCTAACGTAACCTAACCTAACCTAACCTTACCTAACCTAACCTAACCTAACCTAACCCAACCCAACCCAACCTAAGCTAACCTAACCTAACCTAACCAAACCTAACCTAACCTAACCTAACCTAACCTAACGTAACCTAACCTAACCTATTCTAACGTAACCTAACCTTACCTGACCTAACCTAACCTAACATAACCTAACGTAACCTAACCTAACCTAACCTAACGTAACCTAACCTAACCTAACCCAACCTAACCCAACCCAACCCAAACCAACAACACCCAACCCAACCTAATCTAACCTAACCTAACCTAACGTAACCTAACCTAACGTAACCTAACCTAACCTAACGTAACCTAACCTAACCTAACCTAACCTAACCTAACCCAACTCAACCCATTCTAACCTAATCTAACCTAACCTAACCTAACCTAACCAAACCTAACCTAACCTAACCTAACCTAACCTAACGACGGTTTCATGCGCTTTCACATTAGATATCGCAGTTCCCGACTTTGTAATGGTGAAAAACACTGCATCTCACAAAGTGACAGTGTTTAATGTGGTTTTACGACGGTTCATATCTTAACCTAACCTAACATTCGTATTGGATCTCAAAACGCTCTATTACACTGTTTCGTTCACAATTACGATAATTGCATGACCTCACAGTTTTTCACCAACCTATTACAGTACAGAACGCTGTATCTCGCTAAATGACATCGTTCTTTAAGGTTTCACGATTCTTGCATGCGCTTTAACGAGAATATCACATTATAGCTGTTTCGCACTTGTAACGGTTCAACACGCAGTATCTGGCTTGTTCATGCCGTTTTGTGTACTTTCACAACATTTCACCTATTGCAGTTTCGTACATGCAATAAAACAACACTATCTCGTTAGATGACGTCCTTTTTGGTGGTCTCACGACGCTACCTAGCTTAACCTAACATAACTCAACCTAATATAACCTTCGCACTTCTATCGTTAGAAAACGTTTTACTCGCTACTTTACAATGCTCTCTACAACATTACGACAGTTTTATGCGCTTTCACAATAGATATCGCAGTTCCCGACTTGTAATGGTGAAAAACACTGCATCTCACTAAGGGACATTGTTTAATGCGGTTTTACGACGGTTCATACCTTAACCTAACGTAACCTAACCTAACCTAACCTAACCTTACCTAACCTAACCTAACCTAACCCAACCCAACCCAACCTAACCTAACCTAACCTAACCCAAACTAACCTAACCAAACCAAACCTAACCTAACCTAACCTAACGACGGTTGCAAGAGCTTTCACATTAGATATCGCAGTTCCCGACTTGTGATGGTGAAAAACACTGCATCTCACTAAGTGACATTGTTTAATGCGGTTTTACGACGGTTCATATCTTAACCTAACCTAACATTCGCACTTGTATCTAAAAACGCTCTATTACACTGTTTCGTTCACAATTACGATATTTGCATAACCTCACAGTTTTTCACAAACTTAGTGCAGTACAGAACGCTGTATCTCGCTAAATGATCTGTTCTTTAAGGTTTCACGATGCTTGCATGCGCTTTAACGAGAATATCACAATATAGCAGTTTCGCACTTGTAACGGTAGAACACGCAGTATTTGGCTTGTTCATGCCGTTTTGTGTGCTTTCGCATCATTTCACCTATCGCAGTTTAATACTCGCAATAAAACAACACTATCTCGTTAGATGACGTCGTTATTGGTAGTTTCACGACGCTACCTAGCTTAAACTAACCTAACCTAACCTAACCTAACCTTCGCACTTCTATCGTTAGAAAACGTTTTACTCGCAACTTTACAATGTTTTCTACAAGATTACGACGGTTTCATGCGCTTTCACATTAGATATCGTAGTTCCCGACTTGTAATGTTGAAAAACACTACATCTCACTAAGTGACATTGTTTAATGCGGTTTTACGACGGTTGATATCTCAACCTAACCTAACATTCGCACTTGTATCTAATTACGCTCAATTACACTGTTTCGTTCACAATTACGATATTTGCTTGACCTCACAGTTTCTCACCAACTTATTACAGTACAGAACGCTGTATCTCGCTAAATGACATCGTTCTTTAAGGTTTCACGATAGTTGCATGCGCTTTAACGAGAATATCACAATAAAGCAGTTTCGCACTTGTAACGGCACAAGACGCAGTATCTGGCTAGTTCATGCCATTTTGTGTGCTTTCACAATATATCACCTATCGCAGTTTCGTACTCGCAATAAAACAACACTATCTCGTTAGATGACATCGTTTTTGGTGGATTCACGACGCTACCTAGCTCAAACTAACCTAACCTTCGCACTTC
Source organism: Rhipicephalus microplus (assembly GCF_043290135.1). Taxonomy (NCBI): domain Eukaryota; kingdom Metazoa; phylum Arthropoda; class Arachnida; order Ixodida; family Ixodidae; genus Rhipicephalus; species Rhipicephalus microplus. Next base: position 4,022,746 of record NC_134700.1, on the reverse strand, counting down.
TATCGTTAGAAAACGTTTTATTCGCTACTTTACAATGTTTTCTACAAGATTACGACGGTTTCATGCGCTTTCACATTAGATATCGCAGTTCCCGTCTTGTAATGGTGAAAAACACAGCATCTCACTAAGTGACATTGTTTAATGCAGTTTTAGCGCGGTTCATATCTTAACCTAACCTAACCTAACCTAACCTAATTTACCTAACCTAACCTTACCTAACCCAACCTAACCTAACCTAACCAAACCTTACCTAACATAACCTAACCTAACCTAACCTAACCTAACCTAACCTAACCTAACCAAACCTAACCTAACCTAACCTAACGTAACCTAACCTAACCTAACCTAACCTAACCTAACGACGTTTGCAAGCGCTTTCACATTAGATATCGCAGTTACCGACTTGTAATGGTAAAAAACACTGCATCTCACTAAGTGACATTGTTTATTGCGGTTTTACGACGGTTCATATCTTAACCTAACCTAACATTTGCACTTGTATTGAAAAACGCTCTATTACACTGTTTCGTTCACAATTACGATATTTGCATAACCTCAGTTTTTCACCAACTTATTGCAGTACAGAACGCTGTATCTCGCTAAATTACATCGTTCTTTAAGGTTTCACGATGCTTGCATGCGCTTTAACGAGAATATCACATTATAGCAGTTTCGCACTTGTAACGGTACAACACGCAGTATCTGGCTTGTTCATGCCGTTTTGTGTGCTTTCACAACATTTCACCTATTGCAGTTTCGTACATGATATAAAACAATTATGTCTCGTTAGATGACGTCCTTTTTGGTGGTTTCACGACGCTACCTAGCTTAAACTAACATAATTCAACCTAACATAACCTTCGCACTTCTATCGTTAGAAAACGTTTTACTCGCTACTTTACAATGCTCTCTACAACATTACGACGGTTTCATGCGCTTTCACATTAGATATCGCAGTTGCCGAGTTGTAATGGTGAAAAACACTGCATCTCACTAAGTGACATTGTTTAATGCGGTTTTATGACGGTTCATATCTTGACCTAACTTAACATTCGCACTTGTATCTAAAAACGCTCTATTATACTGTTTCGTTCACATTGAAGACATTTGCATGACCTCACAGTTTTTCTCCAACTTATTACAGTACAGAACGCTGTATATCGCTAAATGACATCATTCTTTAAGGTTTCACGATGCTTGCATGCGCTTTAACGAGAATATCACAACCTAGCAGTTTCGTACTTGTAACGGTACAACACGCAGTATTTGGCTTGTTCATGCCGTTTTGTGTGCTTTCACAACATTTCACCTATCGCAGTTTCGTACTCGCAATGAAACAACAGTATATCGTTAGATGACGTCGTTTTTGGTGGTTTCACGACACTACCTAGCTTAAACTAACATAACTCAACCTAACATAACCTTCGCACTTCTATCGTTAGAAAACGTTTTACTCGCTACTTTACATTGCTTTCTACAACATTACGACGGTTTCAAGCGCTTTCGCATTAGATATCGCAGTTCCCAACTTTTAAAGGTGAAAAACACTGCATCTCACTCAGTGACATTGTTTAATGCGGTTTTACGACGGTTCATACCTTGACCTAACGTAACCTAACCTAACCTAACCTAACCTAAACTAACCTAACCCAACCTAACCTAACCTAACCTAACCTAACCCAACCTAACACAACCCAACCCAACCTAACCTAACCTAAGCTAACCTAACCTAACCTAACCAAACCTAACCTAACCTAACCTAACCTAACCTAACGTAACCTAACCTAACCTAACCTATTCTAAAGTAACCTAACCTTACCTGACCTAACCTAACCTAACGTAACCTAACCTAACCTAACATAACCTAACGTAACCTAACCTAACCTAACCTAACGTAACCTAACCTAACCTAACCCAACCTAACCCAACCCAACCCAACAACACCCAACCCAACCTAACCTAACCTAACCTAACCTTACCTAACCTAACCAAATTATCCTTACCTAACCTAACCTAACCTAACGTAACCTAACCTAACGTAACCTAACGTAACCTAACCTAACCTAACGTAACCTAACCTAACCTAACCTAACCCAACCTAACCTAACCTAACCTAACCTAACCCAACTCAACCCAACCTAACCTAATCTAACCTAACCTAACCTAACCTAACCTAACCTAACCTAACGACGGTTTCATGCGCTTTCACATTAGATATCGCAGTTCCCGACTTGTAATGGTGAAAAACACTGCATCTCACAAAGTGACAGTGTTTAATGCGGTTTTACGATGGTTCATATCTTAACCTAACCTAACATTCGCACTTGTATCTCAAAACGCTCTATTACACTGTTTCGTTCACAATTACGATATTTGCATGACCTCACAGTTTTTCACCAACTTATTACAGTACAGAACGCCGTCTCTCGCTAAATGACATCATTCTTTAAGGTTTCACCTTAAAGAATGATGTCGGAGCGCGAGCCAGGCCGAGGAGATGGCGATAGCCTTGGCGGCGCGCTCCCCGGGCGTGCGGACAATACTCAGTGACAGCAAGACGGCCATCCGTAGCTTCTCGCGCGGAGCCGTGTGCGGGGCGGCTGCTAGGGCGTTGGCAAGCGACGAGTCCAAGTCGAGGCTGACGCTAAAATGGTTCCCGGCTCACATGGGTAGGGACCTGATACCAGGATCTCCGAACCGCAACGAGGAGGCGGATGCCGCGGCCCGTGGTCTCGCCACGTGCCGGACCGCGGCCGCGCCCGCCTCCGAAGACACGACGGCGACCGAAGAAGAAGGCGAGGAGCAGCTGCTCGATTACGGCGACATCCTCGCGTGGTACAGGGAGCAACGGCGTGGCTTCCCGCCTCCGCACAGGGATCTTACCCGGTGGGAGGCGGTGAGGTTGCGCCAGCTCCAAACCGAGACTGTGCTGACCCCATCGCTAGCGCGACACGTGTGCCCCGAACTCTACGTGAGTGAAATGTGCAGTGTGTGCGCGAGCGCGAGAGCCACCCTGGCTCACATACTCTGGGGATGTGACGCAGACAGCGCGGACGGTCCGGTGTTACCGCCGCAAGTAGAACAGCGTGTGGGGTCTACGGACCCAGAAGACCAGCGAAGGGCCGTCCGGCAGCTCGAGGTCGCACTGGCGCTGCAAAGGCGAAAGGGGGACACCCCCAGTAACCCGAGCGGCGACGGGGCACGAAGGCCTTGAGGTCTAGGCCCGCGTGACATTAGGACTTCTAGTGTAACGTGAGATAGGGTGAACCCCACGCCCTGCGCGGCCGGAGGGAATCCCGCATGCTGGAACCCAATAAAGTTTATTCTCTCTCTCTTTAAGGTTTCACGATGCTTGCATGCGCTTTAACGAGAATATCACAAGATAGCAGTTTCGCACTTGTAACGGTACAACACGCAGTATTTGGCTTGTTCATGCCGTTTTGTGTGCTTTCACAACATTTCACCTATCGCAGTTTCGTACTCGCAATAAAACAACAGTGTCTCGTTAGATGACGTCGTTTTTGGTGGTTTCACGACGCTACCTAGCTTAAACTAACATAACTCAACCTAACATAACCTTCGCACTTCTATCGTTAGAAAACGTTTTACTCGCTACTTTACATTGCTTTCAACAACATTACGACGGTTTTATGCGCTTTCACAATAGATATCGCAGTTCCCGACTTGTAATGTTGAAAAACACTACATCTCACTAAGTGACATTGTTTATTGCGGTTTTACGACGGTTGATATCTCAATCTAACCTAACATTCGCACTTGTATCTCGAAACGCTCTATTACACTGTTTCGTTCACAATTACGATATTTGCTTGACCTCACAGTTTCTCACCAACTTATTACAGTACAGAACGCTGTATCTCGCTAAATGACATTGTTCTTTAAGGTTTCACGATGCTTGCATGCGCTTTACGAGAATATCACAACATAGCAGTTTCGCACTTGTAACGGTACAACACGCAGTATTTGGCTTGTTCATGCCCTTTTGTGAGCTTTCACAACATTTCATCTATCGCAGTTTCGTACTCGCAATAAAACAACACTATCTCGCTAGATGACGTCGTTTTTGGTGGTTTCACGACGCTACCTAGCTTAAACTAACATAACTCAACCTAACATAACCTTCGCACTTTTATCGTTAGAAAACGTTTTACTCGCTACTTTACATTGCTTTCTACAACATTACGACGGTTTCAAGCGCTTTCACATTAGATATCGCAGTTCCCAACTTGTAAAGGTGAAAAACACTGCATCTCACTAAGTGACATTGTTTAATGCGGTTTTACGACGGTTCATACCTTAACCTAACGTAACCTAACCTAACCTAACCTTACCTAACCTAACCTAACCTAACCCAACCCAACCCAACCTAAGCTAACCTAACCTAACCTCACCAAACCTAACCTAACCTAACGTAACCTAACCTAACCTATTCTAACGTAACCTAACCTTACCTGACCTAACCTAACCTAACGTAACCTAACCTAACATAACCTAACGTAACCTAACCTAACCTAACCTAACGTAACCTAACCTAACCTAACCCAACCTAACCCAACCCAACCCAAACCAACAACACCCAACCCAACCTAACCTAACCTAACCTAACCTTACCTAACCTAACAAAATTATCCTTACCTAACCTAACCTAACGTAACCTAACCTAACGTAACCTAACGTAACCTAACCTAACCTAACGTAACCTAACCTAACCTAACCTAACCTAACTCAACCTAACCTAACCTAACCTAACCTAACCCAACTCAACCCATTCTAACCTAATCTAACCTAACCTAACCTAACCTAACCAAACCTAACCTAACCTAACCTAACCTAACGACGGTTTCATGCGCTTTCACATTAGATATTGCAGTTCCCGACTTTGTAATGGTGAAAAACACTGCATCTCACAAAGTGACAGTGTTTAATGTGGTTTTACGACGGTTCATATCTTAACCTAACCTAACATTCGCATTGGATCTCAAAACGCTCTATTACACTGTTTCGTTCACAATTACAATATTTGCATGACCTCACAGTTTTTCACCAACTTATTACAGTACAGAACGCTGTCTCTCGCTAAATGACATCATTCTTTAAGGTTTCACGATGCTTGCATGCGCTTTAACGAGAATATCACAACATAGCAGTTTCGCACTTGTAACGGTACAACACGCAGTATTTGGCTTGTTCATGCCGTTTTGTGAGCTTTCACAACATTTCACCTATCGCAGTTTCGTACTCGCAATAAAACAACACTATCTCGTTAGATGACGTCGTTTTTGGTGGTTTCACGACGCTACCTAGCTTAAACTAACATAACTCAACCTAACATAACCTTCGCACTTCTATCGTTAGAAAACGTTTTACTCGCTACTTTACAATGCTCTCTACAACATTACGACAGTTTTATGCGCTTTCACAATAGATATCGCAGTTCCCGACTTGTAATGGTGAAAAACACTGCATCTCACTAAGGGACATTGTTTAATGCGGTTTTACGACGGTTCATACCTTAAACTAACCTAACCTAACCTAACCTAACCTAACCTTACCTAACCTAACCTAACCTAACCCAACCCAACCCAACCTAACCTAACCAAACCTAACCCAAACTAACCTAACCCAACCTAACCTAACCTAACCTAACCCAACCTAACCCAACCCAACCCAACCTAACCTAACCTAAGCTAACCTAACCTAACCTAACCAAACCAAACCTAACCTAACCTAACCTAACGACGGTTGCAAGCGCTTTCACATTAGATATCGCAGTTCCCGACTTGTAATGTTGAAAAACACTGCATCTCACTAAGTGACATTGTTTAATGCGGTTTTACGACGGTTCATATCTTAACCTAACCTAACATTCGCACTGGTATTGAAAAACGCTCTATTACACTGTTTCGTTCACAATTACGATATTTGCATAACCTCACAGTTTTTCACCAACTTATTGCAGTACAGAACGCTGTATCTCGCTAAATGACATTGTTCTTTAAGGTTTCACGATGCTTGCATGCGCTTTAGCGAGAATATCACAATATAGCAGTTTCGCACTTGTAACGGTAGAACACGCAGTATTTGGCTTGTTCTTGGCGTTTTGTGTGCTTTCGCAACATTTCACCTATCGCAGTTTAATACTCGCAATAAAACAACACTATCTCGTTAGATGACGTCGTTTTTGGTAGTTTCACGACGCTACCTAGCTCAAACTAACATAACTCAACCTAACCTAACCTTCGAACTTCTATCGTTAGAAAACGTTTTACTCGCAACTTTACAATGTTTTCTACAAGATTACGACCGTTTCATGCGCTTTCACATTAGATATCGTAGTTCCCGACTTGTAATGTTGAAAAACACTACATCTCACTAAGTGACATTGTTTAATGCGGTTTTACGACGGTTGATATCTTAACCTAACCTAACATTCGCGCTTGTATCTCAAAACGCTCTATTACACTGTTTCGTTCACAATTACGATATTTGCATGAGCTCACAGTTTTTCACCAACTTATTACAGTACAGAACGCCGTCTCTCGCTAAATGACATCATTCTTTAAGGTTTCACGATGCTTGCATGCGCTTTACGAGAATATCACAACATAGCAGTTTCGCACTTGTAACGGTACAACACGCAGTATTTGGCTTGTTCATGCCCTTTAGTGAGCTTTCACAACATTTCATCTATCGCAGTTTCGTACTCGCAATAAAACAACACTATCTCGCTAGATGACGTCGTTTTTGGTGGTTTCACGACGCTACCTAGCTTAAACTAACATAACTCAACCTAACATAACCTTCGCACTTTTATCGTTAGAAAACGTTTTACTCGCTACTTTACATTGCTTTCTACAACATTACGACGGTTTCAAGCGCTTTCACATTAGATATCGCAGTTCCCAACTTGTAAAGGTGAAAAACACTGCATCTCACTAAGTGACATTGTTTAATGCGGTTTTACGACGGTTCATACCTTAACCTAACGTAACCTAACCTAACCTAACCTAACCTTACCTAACCTAACCTAACCTAACCTAACCTAACCCAACCCAACCCAGCCTAACCTAACCTAACCTAACCTAAACTAACCTAACCCAACCTAACCTAACCTAACCTAACCTAACCCAACCTAACCCAACCCAACCTAACCTAAACTAAGCTAACCTAACCTAACCTAACCAAACCTAACCTAACCTAACCTAACGTAACCTAACCTAACCTAACCTATTCTAACGTAACCTAACCTTACCTGACCTAACTTAACCTAACGTAACCTAACCTAACCTAACATAACCTAACGTAACCTAACCTAACCTAAGGTAACCTAACCTAACCTAACCCAACATAACCCAACCCAACCCAACAACACCCAACCCAACCTAGCCTAACCTAACCTAACCTTACCTAACCTAACCTAACGTAACCTAACCTAACCTAACCCAACCTAACCTAACCTAACCTAACCTAACCCAACTCAACCCAACCTAACCTAATCTAACCTAACCTAACCCAACCTAACCAAACCTAACCTAACCTAACCTAACCTAACGACGGTTGCAAGCGCTTTCACATTAGATATCGCAGTTCCCGACTTGTATTGGTGAAAAACACTGCATCTCACTAAGTGACATTGTTTAATGCGGTTTTACGACGGTTCATATCTTAACCTGACCTAACATTCGCACTTGTATTGAAAAACGCTCTATTACACTGTTTCGTTCACAATTACGATATTTGCATAACCTCACAGTTTTTCACCAACTTATTGCAGTACAGAACGCTGTGACATTGTTCTTTAAGGTTTCACGATGCTTGCATGCGCTTTAACGAGAATATCACAATATAGCAGTTTCGCACTTGTAACGGTAGAACACCCAGTATTTGGCTTGTTCTTGGCGTTTTGTGTGCTTTCGCAACATTTCACCTATCGCAGTTTAATACTCGCAATAAAACAACACTATCTCGTTAGATGACGTCGTTTTTGGTAGTTTCACGACGCTACCTAGCTCAAACTAACATAACTCAACCTAACCTAACCTTCGAACTTCTATCTTTAGAAAACGTTTTACTCGCAACTTTACAATGTTTTCTACAAGATTACGACCGTTTCATGCGCTTTCACATTAGATATCGTAGTTCCCAACTTGTAATGTTGAAAAACACTACATCTCACTAAGTGACATTGTTTAATGCGGTTTTACGACGGTTGATATCTTAACCTAACCTAACATTCGCGCTTGTATCTCAAAACGCTCTATTACACTGTTTCGTTCACAATTACGATATTTGCATGACCTCACAGTTTTTCACCAACTTAATACAGTACAGAACGCTGTCTCTCGCTAAATGACATCATTCTTTAAGGTTTCACGATGCTTGCATGCGCTTTAACGAGAATATCACAACATAGCAGTTTCGCACTTGTAACGGTAAAACACGCAGTATTTGGCTTGTTCGTGCCGTTTTGTGTGCTTTCACAACATTTCACCTATCGCAGTTTCGCACTCGCAATAAAACAACAGTATCTCGTTAGATGACGTCGTTTTTGGTGGTTTCAAGACGCTACCTAGCTCAAACTAACATAACTAAACCAAGCATAACCTTCGCACTTCTATCGTTAGAAAACGTTTTACTCGCTACTTTACATTGCTTTCTACAACATTACGATGGTTTCAAGCGCTTTCACATTAGATATCGCAGTTCCCAACTTGTAACGGTGAAAAACACTGCATCTTACTAAGTGACATTGTTTAATGCGGTTTTACGACGGTTCATACCTTAACCTAACGTAACCTAACCTAACCTAACCTAACCTTACCTAACCTAACCTAACCTAACCCAACCCAACCCAACCTAAGCTAACCTAACCTAACCTAACCAAACCTAACCTAACCTAACGTAACCTAACCTAACCTATTCTAACGTAACCTAACCTTACCTGACCTAACCTAACCTAACGTAACCTAACCTAACATAACCTAACGTAACCTAACCTAACCTAACCTAACGTAACCTAACCTAACCTAACCCAACCTAACCCAACCCAACCCAAACCAACAACACCCAACCCAACCTAACCTAACCTAACCTAACCTTACCTAACCTAACAAAATTATCCTTACCTAACCTAACCTAACGTAACCTAACCTAACGTAACCTAACGTAACCTAACCTAACCTAACGTAACCTAACCTAACCTAACCCAACCTAACCTAACCTAACCTAACCTAACCCAACTCAACCCATTCTAACCTAATCTAACCTAACCTAACCTAACCTAACCAAACCTAACCTAACCTAACCTAACCTAACGACGGTTTCATGCGCTTTCACATTAGATATCGCAGTTCCCGACTTTGTAATGGTGAAAAACACTGCATCTCACAAAGTGACAGTGTTTAATGTGGTTTTACGACGGTTCATATCTTAACCTAACCTAACATTCGCATTGGATCTCAAAACGCTCTATTACACTGTTTCGTTCACAATTACAATATTTGCATGACCTCACAGTTTTTCACCAACTTATTACAGTACAGAACGCTGTCTCTCGCTAAATGACATCATTCTTCAAGGTTTCACGATGCTTGCATGCGCTTTAACGAGAATATCACAACATAGCAGTTTCGCACTTGTAACGGTACAACACGCAGTATTTGGCTTGTTCATGCCGTTTTGTGAGCTTTCACAACATTTCACCTATCGCAGTTTCGTACTCGCAATAAAACAACACTATCTCGTTAGATGACGTCGTTTTTGGTGGTTTCACGACGCTACCTAGCTTAAACTAACATAACTCAACCTAACATAACCTTCGCACTTCTATCGTTAGAAAACGTTTTACTCGCTACTTTACAATGCTCTCTACAACATTACGACAGTTTTATGCGCTTTCACAATAGATATCGCAGTTCCCGACTTGTAATGGTGAAAAACACTGCATCTCACTAAGGGACATTGTTTAATGCGGTTTTACGACGGTTCATACCTTAACCTAACGTAACCTAACCTAACCTAACCTAACCTAACCTAACCTTACCTAACCTAACCTAACCTAACCCAACCCAACCCAACCTAACCTAACCAAACCTAACCCAAACTAACCTAACCCAACCTAACCTAACCTAACCTAACCCAACCTAACCCAACCCAACCCAACCTAACCTAACCTAAGCTAACCTAACCAAACCAAACCTAACCTAACCTAACCTAACGACGGTTGCAAGCGCTTTCACATTAGATATCGCAGTTCCCGACTTGTAATGTTGAAAAACACTGCATCTCACTAAGTGACATTGTTTAATGCGGTTTTACGACGGTTCATATCTTAACCTAACCTAACATTCGCACTGGTATTGAAAAACGCTCTATTACACTGTTTCGTTCACAATTACGATATTTGCATAACCTCACAGTTTTTCACCAACTTATTGCAGTACAGAACGCTGTATCTCGCTAAATGACATTGTTCTTTAAGGTTTCACGATGCTTGCATGCGCTTTAGCGAGAATATCACAATATAGCAGTTTCGCACTTGTAACGGTAGAACACGCAGTATTTGGCTTGTTCTTGGCGTTTTGTGTGCTTTCGCAACATTTCACCTATCGCAGTTTAATACTCGCAATAAAACAACACTATCTCTTTAGATGACGTCGTTTTTGGTAGTTTCACGACGCTACCTAGCTCAAACTAACATAACTCAACCTAACCTAACCTTCGAACTTCTATCGTTAGAAAACGTTTTACTCGCAACTTTACAATGTTTTCTACAAGATTACGACCGTTTCATGCGCTTTCACATTAGATATCGTAGTTCCCGACTTGTAATGTTGAAAAACACTACATCTCACTAAGTGACATTGTTTAATGCGGTTTTACGACGGTTGATATCTTAACCTAACCTAACATTCGCGCTTGTATCTCAAAACGCTCTATTACACTGTTTCGTTCACAATTACGATATTTGCATGAGCTCACAGTTTTTCACCAACTTATTACAGTACAGAACGCCGTCTCTCGCTAAATGACATCATTCTTTAAGGTTTCACGATGCTTGCATGCGCTTTACGAGAATATCACAACATAGCAGTTTCGCACTTGTAACGGTACAACACGCAGTATTTGGCTTGTTCATGCCGTTTTGTGAGCTTTCACAACATTTCATCTATCGCAGTTTCGTACTCGCAATAAAACAACACTATCTCGTTAGATGACGTCGTTTTTGGTGGTTTCACGACGCTACCTAGCTTAAACTAACATAACTCAACCTAACATAACCTTCGCACTTCTACCGTTAGAAAACGTTTTACTCGCTACTTTGCATTGCTTTCTACAACATTACGACGGTTTCAAGCGCTTTCACATTAGATATCGCAGTTCCCAACTTGTAAAGGTGAAAAACACTGCATCTTACTAAGTGACATTGTTTAATGCGGTTTTACGACGGTTCATACCTTAACCTAACGTAACCTAACCTAACCTAACCTTACCTAACCTAACCTAACCTAACCTAACCCAACCCAACCCAACCTAAGCTAACCTAACCTAACCTAACCAAACCTAACCTAACCTAACCTAACCTAACGTAACCTAACCTAACGACGGTTGCAAGAGCTTTCACATTAGATATCGCAGTTCCCGACTTGTGATGGTGAAAAACACTGCATCTCACTAAGTGACATTGTTTAATGCGGTTTTACGACGGTTCATATCTTAACCTAACCTAACATTCGCACTTGTATCTAAAAACGCTCTATTACACTGTTTCGTTCACAATTACGATATTTGCATAACCTCACAGTTTTTCACAAACTTAGTGCAGTACAGAACGCTGTATCTCGCTAAATGATCTGTTCTTTAAGGTTTCACGATGCTTGCATGCGCTTTAACGAGAATATCACAATATAGCAGTTTCGCACTTGTAACGGTAGAACACGCAGTATTTGGCTTGTTCATGCCGTTTTGTGTGCTTTCGCATCATTTCACCTATCGCAGTTTAATACTCGCAATAAAACAACACTATCTCGTTAGATGACGTCGTTATTGGTAGTTTCACGACGCTACCTAGCTTAAACTAACCTAACCTAACCTAACCTAACCTTCGCACTTCTATCGTTAGAAAACGTTTTACTCGCAACTTTACAATGTTTTCTACAAGATTACGACGGTTTCATGCGCTTTCACATTAGATATCGTAGTTCCCGACTTGTAATGTTGAAAAACACTACATCTCACTAAGTGACATTGTTTAATGCGGTTTTACGACGGTTGATATCTCAACCTAACCTAACATTCGCACTTGTATCTAATTACGCTCAATTACACTGTTTCGTTCACAATTACGATATTTGCTTGACCTCACAGTTTCTCACCAACTTATTACAGTACAGAACGCTGTATCTCGCTAAATGACATCGTTCTTTAAGGTTTCACGATAGTTGCATGCGCTTTAACGAGAATATCACAATAAAGCAGTTTCGCACTTGTAACGGCACAAGACGCAGTATCTGGCTAGTTCATGCCATTTTGTGTGCTTTCACAATATATCACCTATCGCAGTTTCGTACTCGCAATAAAACAACACTATCTCGTTAGATGACATCGTTTTTGGTGGATTCACGACGCTACCTAGCTCAAACTAACCTAACCTTCGCACTTCTATCGTTAGAAAACGTTTTATTCGCTACTTTACAATGTTTTCTACAAGATTACGACGGTTTCATGCGCTTTCACATTAGATATCGCAGTTCCCGTCTTGTAATGGTGAAAAACACAGCATCTCACTAAGTGACATTGTTTAATGCAGTTTTAGCGCGGTTCATATCTTAACCTAACCTAACCTAACCTAACCTAATTTACCTAACCTAACCTTACCTAACCCAACCTAACCTAACCTAACCAAACCTTACCTAACATAACCTAACCTAACCTAACCTAACCTAACCTAACCTAACCTAACCAAACCTAACCTAACCTAACCTAACGTAACCTAACCTAACCTAACCTAACCTAACCTAACGACGTTTGCAAGCGCTTTCACATTAGATATCGCAGTTACCGACTTGTAATGGTAAAAAACACTGCATCTCACTAAGTGACATTGTTTATTGCGGTTTTACGACGGTTCATATCTTAACCTAACCTAACATTTGCACTTGTATTGAAAAACGCTCTATTACACTGTTTCGTTCACAATTACGATATTTGCATAACCTCAGTTTTTCACCAACTTATTGCAGTACAGAACGCTGTATCTCGCTAAATTACATCGTTCTTTAAGGTTTCACGATGCTTGCATGCGCTTTAACGAGAATATCACATTATAGCAGTTTCGCACTTGTAACGGTACAACACGCAGTATCTGGCTTGTTCATGCCGTTTTGTGTGCTTTCACAACATTTCACCTATTGCAGTTTCGTACATGATATAAAACAATTATGTCTCGTTAGATGACGTCCTTTTTGGTGGTTTCACGACGCTACCTAGCTTAAACTAACATAATTCAACCTAACATAACCTTCGCACTTCTATCGTTAGAAAACGTTTTACTCGCTACTTTACAATGCTCTCTACAACATTACGACGGTTTCATGCGCTTTCACATTAGATATCGCAGTTGCCGAGTTGTAATGGTGAAAAACACTGCATCTCACTAAGTGACATTGTTTAATGCGGTTTTATGACGGTTCATATCTTGACCTAACTTAACATTCGCACTTGTATCTAAAAACGCTCTATTATACTGTTTCGTTCACATTGAAGACATTTGCATGACCTCACAGTTTTTCTCCAACTTATTACAGTACAGAACGCTGTATATCGCTAAATGACATCATTCTTTAAGGTTTCACGATGCTTGCATGCGCTTTAACGAGAATATCACAACCTAGCAGTTTCGTACTTGTAACGGTACAACACGCAGTATTTGGCTTGTTCATGCCGTTTTGTGTGCTTTCACAACATTTCACCTATCGCAGTTTCGTACTCGCAATGAAACAACAGTATATCGTTAGATGACGTCGTTTTTGGTGGTTTCACGACACTACCTAGCTTAAACTAACATAACTCAACCTAACATAACCTTCGCACTTCTATCGTTAGAAAACGTTTTACTCGCTACTTTACATTGCTTTCTACAACATTACGACGGTTTCAAGCGCTTTCGCATTAGATATCGCAGTTCCCAACTTTTAAAGGTGAAAAACACTGCATCTCACTCAGTGACATTGTTTAATGCGGTTTTACGACGGTTCATACCTTGACCTAACGTAACCTAACCTAACCTAACCTAACCTAAACTAACCTAACCCAACCTAACCTAACCTAACCTAACCTAACCCAACCTAACACAACCCAACCCAACCTAACCTAACCTAAGCTAACCTAACCTAACCTAACCAAACCTAACCTAACCTAACCTAACCTAACCTAACGTAACCTAACCTAACCTAACCTATTCTAAAGTAACCTAACCTTACCTGACCTAACCTAACCTAACGTAACCTAACCTAACCTAACATAACCTAACGTAACCTAACCTAACCTAACCTAACGTAACCTAACCTAACCTAACCCAACCCAACCCAACAACACCCAACCCAACCTAACCTAACCTAACCTAACCTTACCTAACCTAACCAAATTATCCTTACCTAACCTAACCTAACCTAACGTAACCTAACCTAACGTAACCTAACGTAACCTAACCTAACCTAACGTAACCTAACCTAACCTAACCTAACCCAACCTAACCTAACCTAACCTAACCTAACCCAACTCAACCCAACCTAACCTAATCTAACCTAACCTAACCTAACCTAACCTAACCTAACCTAACGACGGTTTCATGCGCTTTCACATTAGATATCGCAGTTCCCGACTTGTAATGGTGAAAAACACTGCATCTCACAAAGTGACAGTGTTTAATGCGGTTTTACGATGGTTCATATCTTAACCTAACCTAACATTCGCACTTGTATCTCAAAACGCTCTATTACACTGTTTCGTTCACAATTACGATATTTGCATGACCTCACAGTTTTTCACCAACTTATTACAGTACAGAACGCCGTCTCTCGCTAAATGACATCATTCTTTAAGGTTTCACCTTAAAGAATGATGTCGGAGCGCGAGCCAGGCCGAGGAGATGGCGATAGCCTTGGCGGCGCGCTCCCCGGGCGTGCGGACAATACTCAGTGACAGCAAGACGGCCATCCGTAGCTTCTCGCGCGGAGCCGTGTGCGGGGCGGCTGCTAGGGCGTTGGCAAGCGACGAGTCCAAGTCGAGGCTGACGCTAAAATGGTTCCCGGCTCACATGGGTAGGGACCTGATACCAGGATCTCCGAACCGCAACGAGGAGGCGGATGCCGCGGCCCGTGGTCTCGCCACGTGCCGGACCGCGGCCGCGCCCGCCTCCGAAGACACGACGGCGACCGAAGAAGAAGGCGAGGAGCAGCTGCTCGATTACGGCGACATCCTCGCGTGGTACAGGGAGCAACGGCGTGGCTTCCCGCCTCCGCACAGGGATCTTACCCGGTGGGAGGCGGTGAGGTTGCGCCAGCTCCAAACCGAGACTGTGCTGACCCCATCGCTAGCGCGACACGTGTGCCCCGAACTCTACGTGAGTGAAATGTGCAGTGTGTGCGCGAGCGCGAGAGCCACCCTGGCTCACATACTCTGGGGATGTGACGCAGACAGCGCGGACGGTCCGGTGTTACCGCCGCAAGTAGAACAGCGTGTGGGGTCTACGGACCCAGAAGACCAGCGAAGGGCCGTCCGGCAGCTCGAGGTCGCACTGGCGCTGCAAAGGCGAAAGGGGGACACCCCCAGTAACCCGAGCGGCGACGGGGCACGAAGGCCTTGAGGTCTAGGCCCGCGTGACATTAGGACTTCTAGTGTAACGTGAGATAGGGTGAACCCCACGCCCTGCGCGGCCGGAGGGAATCCCGCATGCTGGAACCCAATAAAGTTTATTCTCTCTCTCTTTAAGGTTTCACGATGCTTGCATGCGCTTTAACGAGAATATCACAAGATAGCAGTTTCGCACTTGTAACGGTACAACACGCAGTATTTGGCTTGTTCATGCCGTTTTGTGTGCTTTCACAACATTTCACCTATCGCAGTTTCGTACTCGCAATAAAACAACAGTGTCTCGTTAGATGACGTCGTTTTTGGTGGTTTCACGACGCTACCTAGCTTAAACTAACATAACTCAACCTAACATAACCTTCGCACTTCTATCGTTAGAAAACGTTTTACTCGCTACTTTACATTGCTTTCAACAACATTACGACGGTTTTATGCGCTTTCACAATAGATATCGCAGTTCCCGACTTGTAATGTTGAAAAACACTACATCTCACTAAGTGACATTGTTTATTGCGGTTTTACGACGGTTGATATCTCAATCTAACCTAACATTCGCACTTGTATCTCGAAACGCTCTATTACACTGTTTCGTTCACAATTACGATATTTGCTTGACCTCACAGTTTCTCACCAACTTATTACAGTACAGAACGCTGTATCTCGCTAAATGACATTGTTCTTTAAGGTTTCACGATGCTTGCATGCGGTTTGACGAGAATATCACATTATAGCAGTTTCGCACTTGTAACGGTACAACACGCAGTATTTGGCTTGTTCATGTCGTTTTGTGTGCTTTCACAACATTTCACCTATCGCAGTTTCATACTCGCAATAAAACCACACTATCTCGTTAGATGACGTCGTTTTCGGTAGTTTCACGACGCTACCTAGCTTAAACTAACCTAACCTAACCTAACCATCGCACTTCTATCGTTAGAAAACGTTTTACTCGCTACTTTACAATGCTCTCTACAACATTACGACGGTTTCATGCGCTTTCACATTAGATATCGCAGTTGCCGAGTTGTAATGGTGAAAAACACTGCATCTCACTAAGTGACATTGTTTAATGCGGTTTTATGACGGTTCATATCTTGACCTAACCTAACATTGGCACTTGTATCTAAAAACGCTCTATTACACTGTTTCGTTCACATTGAAGACATTTGCATGACCTCACAGTTTTTCTCCAACTTATTACAGTACAGAACGCTGTATATCGCTAAATGACATCATTCTTTAAGGTTTCACGATGCTTGCATGCGCTTTAACGAGAATATCACAACCTAGCAGTTTCGTACTTGTAACGGTACAACACGCAGTATTTGGCTTGTTCATGCCGTTTTGTGTGCTTTCACAACATTTCACCTATCGCAGTTTCGTACTCGCAATAAAACAACAGTATCGTTAGATGACGTCGTTTTTGGTGGTTTCACGACGCTACCTAGCTTAAACTAACATAACTCAACCTAACAGAACCTTCGCACTTCTATCGTTAGAAAACGTTTTACTCGCTACTTTATATTGCTTTCTACAACATTACGACGGTTTCAAGCGCTTTCACATTAGATATCGCCGTTCCCAACTTGTAAAGGTGAAAAACACTGCATCTCACTCAGTGACATTGTTTAATGCGGTTTTACTACGGTTCATACCTTGACCTAACGTAACCTAACCTAACCTAACCTTACCTAACCTAACCTAACCTAACCTAACCCAACCCAACCCAACCTAACCTAACCTAACCTAAACTAACCTAACCCAACCTAACCTAACCTAACCTAACCTAACCTAACCCAACCTAACACAACCCAACCCAACCTAACCTAACCTAAGCTAACCTAACCTAACCTAACCAAACCTAACCTAACCTAACCTAACCTAACCTAACGTAACCTAACCTAACCTAACCTATTCTAAAGTAACCTAACCTTACCTGACCTAACCTAACCTAACGTAACCTAACCTAACCTAACATAACCTAACGTAACCTAACCTAACCTAACCTAACCTAACGTAACCTAACCTAACCTAACCCAACCTAACCCAACCCAACCCAACAACACCCAACCCAACCTAACCTAACCTAACCTAACCTTACCTAACCTAACCAAATTATCCTTACCTAACCTAACCTAACCTAACGTAACCTAACCTAACGTAACCTAACGTAACCTAACCTAACCTAACGTAACCTAACCTAACCTAACCTAACACAACCTAACCTAACCTAACCTAACCCAACTCAACCCAACCTAACCTAATCTAACCTAACCTAACCTAACCAAACCTAACCTAACCTAACCTAACCTAACGACGGTTTCATGCGCTTTCACATTAGATATCGCAGTTCCCGACTTGTAATGGTGAAAAACACTGCATCTCACAAAGTGACAGTGTTTAATGCGGTTTTACGATGGTTCATATCTTAACCTAACCTAACATTCGCACTTGTATCTCAAAACGCTCTATTACACTGTTTCGTTCACAATTACGATATTTGCTTGACCTCACAGTTTCTCACCAACTTATTACAGTACAGAACGCTGTATCTCGCTAAATGACATTGTTCTTTAAGGTTTCACGATGCTTGCATGCGGTTTAACGAGAATATCACATTATAGCAGTTTCGCACTTGTAACGGTACAACACGCAGTATTTGGCTTGTTCATGCCGTTTTGTGTGCTTTCACAACATTTCACCTATCGCAGTTTCGTACTCGCAATAAAACAACACTATCTCATTAGATGACGTCGTTTTTGGTGGTTTCACGACGCTACCTAGCTTAAACTAACCTAACCTAACCTAACCATCGCACTTCTATCGTTAGAAAACGTTTTACTCGCAACTTTACAATGTTTTCTACAAGATTACGACGGTTTCATGCGCTTTCACATTAGATATCGTAGTTCCCGACTTGTAATGTTGAAAAACACTACATCTCACTAAGTGACATTGTTTATTGCGGTTTTACGACGGTTGATATCTCAACCTAACCTAACATTCGCACTTGTATCTCAAAACGCTCTATTACACTGTTTCGTTCACAATTACGATATTTGCTTGACCTCACAGTTTCTCACCAACTTATTACAGTACAGAACGCTGTATCTCGCTAAATGACATTGTTCTTTAAGGTTTCACGATGCTTGCATGCGGTTTAACGAGAATATCACATTATAGCAGTTTCGCACTTGTAACGGTACAACACGCAGTATTTGGCTTGTTCATGCCGTTTTGTGTGCTTTCACAACATTTCACCTATCGCAGTTTCATACTCACAATAAAACCACACTATCTCGTTAGATGACGTCGTTTTCGGTAGTTTCACGACGCTACCTAGCTTAAACTAACCTAACCTAACCTAACCATCGCACTTCTATCGTTAGAAAACGTTTTACTCGCAACTTTACAATGTTTTCTACAAGATTACGACGGTTTCATGCGCTTTCACATTAGATATCGTAGTTCCCGACTTGTAATGTTGAAAAACATTACATCTCACTAAGTGACATTGTTTATTGCGGTTTCACGACGGTTGATATCTCAACCTAACCTAACATTCGCACTTGTTTCTCAAAGCTCTCTATTACACTGTTTCGTTCACAATTACGATATTTGCTTGACCTCACAGTTTCTCACCAACTTATTGCAGTACAGAACGCTGTATCTCGCTAAATGACATTGTTCTTTAAGGTTTCACGATGCTTGCATGCGGTTTAACGAGAATATCACATTATAGCAGTTTCGCACTTGTAACGGTACAACACGCAGTATTTGGCTTGTTCATGCCGTTTTGTGTGCTTTCACAACATTTCATCTAACGCAGTTTCATACTCGCAATAAAACAACACTATCTCGTTAGATGACGTCGCTTTTGGTGGTTTCACGACGCTACCTAGCTTAAACTAACATAACTCAACCTAACATAACCTTCGCACTTCTATCGTTAGAAAACGTTTTACTCGCTACTTTACATTGCTTTCTACAACATTACGACGGTTTTATGCGCTTTCACAATAGATATCGCAGTTCCCGACTTGTAATGGTGAAAAACACTGCATCTCACTAAGTGACATTGTTTAATGCGGTTTTACGACGGTTCATATCTTAACCTAACCTACCATTCGCACTTGTATCTAAAAACGCTCTATTACACTGTTTCGTTCACAATTACGATATTTGCATAACCTCACAGTTTTTCACCAACTTATTGCAGTACAGAACGCTGTATCTCGCTAAATGACATCGTTCTTTAAGGTTTCACGATGCTTGCATGCGCTTTAACGAGAATATCACAACATAGCAGTTTCGCACTTGTAACGGTACAACACGCAGTATTTGGCTTGTTCATGCCGTTTTGTGTGCTTTCACAACATTTCACCTATCGCAGTTTCGTACTCGCAATAAAACAACAGTATCTCGTTAGATGACGTCATTTTTGGTGGTTTCACGACGCTACCTAGCTCAAACTAACATAACTCAACCGAGCATAACCTTCGCACTTTTATCGTTAGAAAACGTTTTACTCGCTACTTTACACTGCTTTCTACAACATTACGACGGTTTCAAGCCCTTTCACATTAGATATCGCAGTTCCCAACTTGTAAAGGTGAAAAACACTGCATCTTACTAAGTGACATTGTTTAATGCGGTTTTACGACGGTTCATACCTTAACCTAACGTAACCTAACCTAACCTAACCTAACCTTAGCTAACCTAACCTAACCTAACCTAACCCAACCCAACCCAACCCAACCCAACCTAAGCTAACCTAACCTAACCTAACCAAACCTAACCTAACCTAACCTAACGTAACCTAACCTAACCTATTCAAACGTAACCTAACCTTACCTGACCTAACCTAACCTAACGTAACCTAACCTAACCTAACATAACCTAACGTAACCTAACCTAACCTAACCTAACGTAACCTAACCTAACCTAACCCAACCTAACCCAACCCAACCCAAACACCCAACCCAACCTAACCTAACCTAACCTAACCTTATCTAACCTAACAAAATTATCCTTACCTAACCTAACCTAACGTAACCTAACCTAACGTAACCTAACCTAACCTAACGTAACCTAACCTAACCTAACCTAACCCAACCTAACCTAACCTAACCTAACCTAACCCAACTCAACCCAACCTAACCTAATCTAACCTATATAACCTAACCAAACCTAACCTAACCTAACCTAACCTAACCTAACGACGGTTTCATGCGCTTTCACATTAGATATCGCAGTTCCCGACTTTGTAATGGTGAAAAACACTGCATCTCACAAAGTGACAGTGTTTAATGTGGTTTTACGACGGTTCATATCTTAACCTAACCTAACATTCGCACTTGTATCTCAAAACGCTCTATTACACTGTTTCGTTCACAATTACGATATTTGCATGACCTCACAGTTTTTCACCAACTTATTACAGTACAGAACGCTGTCTCTCGTTAAATGACATCATTCTTTAAGGTTTCACGATGCTTGCATGCGCTTTAACGAGAATATCACAACATAGCAGTTTCGCACTTGTAACGGTACAACACGCAGTATTTGGCTTGTTCATGCCGTTTTGTGAGCTTTCACAACATTTCACCTATCGCAGTTTCGTACTCGCAATAAAACAACACTATCTCGTTAGATGACGTCGTTTTTGGTGGTTTCACGACGCTACCTAGCTTAAACTAACATAACTCAACCTAACATAACCTTCGCACTTCTATCGTTAGAAAACGTTTTACTCGCTACTTTACAATGCTCTCTACAACATTACGACGGTTTCATGCGCTTTCACTTTAGATATCGCAGTTCCCGAGATGTAATGGTGAAAAACACTGCCTCTCACTAAGTGACATTGTTTAATGCGGTTTTATGACGGTTCATATCTTGACCTAACCTAACATTCGCACTTGTATCTAAAAACGCTCTATTGCACTGTTTCGTTCACATTGAAGACATTTGCAAGACCTCACAGTTTTTCTCCAACTTATTGCAGGACAGAACGCTGTATATCGCTAAATGACATCATTCATTAAGGTTTCACGATGCTTGCATGCGCTTTAACGAGAATATCACAACAAAGCAGTTTCGCACTTGTAACGGTACAACGCGCAGTATTTTGCTTGTTCATGCCGTTTTGTGAGCTTTCACAACATTTCACCTATCGCAGTTTCGTACTCGCAATAAAACCACACTATCTGGTTAGATGACGTCCTTTTTGGTGGTTTCACGACGCTACCTAGCTTAAACTAACATAATTCAACCTAACATAACCTTCGCACTTCTATCGTTAGAAAACGTTTTACTCGCTACTTTACAATGCTCTCTAAAACATTACGACGGTTTTATGCGCTTTCACAATAGATATCGTAGTTCCCGACTTGTAATGTTGAAAAACACTACATCTCACTAAGTGACATTGTTTATTGCGGTTTTACGACGGTTGATATCTCAACCTAACCTAACATTCGCGCTTGTATCTCAAAACGCTCTATTACACTGTTTCGTTCACAATTACGATATTTGCATGACCTCACAGTTTGTCACCATCTTAATACAGTACAGAACGCTGTCTCTCGCTAAATTACATCATTCTTTAAGGTTTCACGATGCTTGCATGCGCTTTAACGAGAATATCACAACATAGCAGTTTCGCACTTGTAACGGTACAACACGCAGTATTTGGCTTGTTCATGCCGTTTTGTGAGCTTTCACAACATTTCACCTATCGCAGTTTCGTACTCGCAATAAAACAACAGTATCTCGTTAGATGACGTCGTTTTTGGTGGTTTCACGACGCTACCTAGCTCAAACTAACATAACTCAACCGAGCATAACCTTCGCACTTCTATCGTTAGAAAACGTTTTACTCGCTACTTTACACTGCTTTCTACAACATTACGACGGTTTCAAGCCCTTTCACATTAGATATCGCAGTTCCCAACTTGTAAAGGTGAAAAACACTGCATCTTACTAAGTGACATTGTTTAATGCGGTTTTACGACGGTTCATACCTTAACCTAACGTAACCTAACCTAACCTAACCTAACCTTAGCTAACCTAACCTAACCTAACCTAACCCAACCCAATCCAACCCAACCCAACCCAACCTAAGCTAACCTAACCTAACCTAACCAAACCTAACCTAACCTAACCTAACGTAACCTAACCTAACCTATTCTAACGTAACCTAACCTTACCTGACCTAACCTAACCTAACGTAACCTAACCTAACCTAACATAACCTAACGTAACCTAACCTAACCTAACCTAACCTAACGTAACCTAACCTAACCTAACCCAACCTAACCCAACCCAACCCAACAACACCCAACCCAACCTAACCTAACCTAACCTAACCTTATCTAACCTAACAAAATTATCCTTACCTAACCTAACCTAACGTAACCTAACCTAACGTAACCTAACCTAACCTAACGTAACATAACCTAACCTAACCTAACCCAACCTAACCTAACCTAACCTAACCTAACCCAACTCAACCCAACCTAACCTAATCTAACCTAACCTAACCTAACCAAACCTAACCTAACCTAACCTAACCTAACCTAACGACGGTTTCATGCGCTTTCACATTAGATATCGCAGTTCCCGACTTTATAATGGTGAAAAACACTGCATCTCACAAAGTGACAGTGTTTAATGTGGTTTTACGACGGTTCGTATCTTAACCTAACCTAACATTCGCACTTGTATCTCAAAACGCTCTATTACACTGTTTCGTTCACAATTACGATATTTGCATGACCTCACAGTTTTTCACCAACTTATTACAGTACAGAACGCTGTCTCTCGCTAAATGACATCATTCTTTAAGGTTTCACGATGCTTGCATGCGCTTTAACGAGAATATCACAACATAGCAGTTTCGCACTTGTAACGCTACAACACGCAGTATTTGGCTTGTTCATGCCGTTTTGTGAGCTTTCACAACATTTCACCTATCGCAGTTTCGTACTCGCAATAAAACAACACTATCTCGTTAGATGACGTCGTCTTTGGTGGTTTCACGACGCTACCTAGCTTAAACTAACATAACTCAACCTAACATAACCTTCGCACTTCTATCGTTAGAAAACGTTTTACTCGCTACTTTACAATGCTCTCTACAACATTACGACGGTTTCATGCGCTTTCACATTAGATATCCCAGTTCCCGACTTGTAATGGTGAAAAACACTGCATCTCACAAAGTGACATTGTTTAATGCGGTTTTACGACGGTTCATATCTTAACCTAACCTAACATTCGCGCTTGTATCTCAAAACGCTCTATTACACTGTTTCGTTCACAATTACGATAATTGCATGACCTCACAGTTTTTCACCAACTTATTACAGTACAGAACGCTGTATCTCGCTAAATGACATCGTTCTTTAAGGTTTCACGATTCTTGCATGCGCTTTAACGAGAATATCACATTATAGCTGTTTCGCACTTGTAACGGTACAACACGCAGTATCTGGCTTGATCATGCCGTTTTGTGTACTTTCACAACATTTCACCTATTGCAGTTTCGTACATGCAATAAAACAACACTATCTCGTTAGATGACGTCCTTTTTGGTGGTCTCACGACGCTACCTAGCTTAAACTAACATAACTCAACCTAATATAACCTTCGCACTTCTATCGTTAGAAAACGTTTTACTCGCTACTTTACAATGCTCTCTACAACATTACGACAGTTTTATGCGCTTTCAGAATAGATATCGCAGTTCCCGACTTGTAATGGTGAAAAACACTGCATCTCACTAAGTGACATTGTTTAATGCGGTTTTACGACGGTTCATACCTTAACCTAACGTAACCTAACCTAACCTAACCTAACCTAACCTAACCTTACCTAACCTAACCTAACCTAACCCAACCCAACCCAACCTAACCTAACCTAACCTAACCCAAACTAACCTAACCCAACCTAACCTAACCTAACCTAACCTAACCCAACCTAACCCAACCCAACCCAACCCAACCTAACCTAACCTAAGCTAACCTAACCTAACCTAACCAAACCAAACCTAACCTAACCTAACCTAACGTAACCTAACCTAACCTAACCTATTCTAACAATAACCTAACCTTACCTGACCTAACCTAACATAACATAACCTAACCTAACCTAACATAACCTAACGTAACCTAACCTAACCTAACCTAACCTAACCAAACCTAACCCAACCCAACCTAACAACACCCAACCCAACCTAACCTAACCTAACCTAACCTTACATAACCTAACCAAATTATCCTTACCTAACCTAACCTAACCTAACGTAACCTAACCTAACCTAACCTAACGTAACCTAACCTGACGTAACGTAACCTAACCTAACCTAACCTAACCTAACCCAACCTAACCTAACCTAACCTAACTCAACCCAACCTAACCTAATCTAACCTATCCTGACCTAACCTAACCAAACCTAACCTAACCTAACGACGGTTGCAAGCGCTTTCACATTAGATATCGCAGTTCCCGACTTGTGATGGTGAAAAACACTGCATCTCACTAAGTGACATTGTTTAATGCGGTTTTACGACGGTTCATATCTTAACCAAACCTAACCTAACCTAACCTAACCTAACCTAACGACGGTTGCAAGCGCTTTCACATTAGATATCGCAGTTCCCGACTTGTGATGGTGAAAAACACTGCATCTCACTAAGTGACATTGTTTAATGCGGATTTACGACGGTTCATGTCTTAACCTAACCTAACATTCGCACTTGTATCTAAAAACGCTCTATTACACTGTTTCGTTCACAATTACGATATTTGCATAACCTCACAGTTTTTCACAAACTTAGTGCAGTACAGAACGCTGTATCTCGCTAAATGATCTGTTCTTTAAGGTTTCACGATGCTTGCATGCGCTTTAACGAGAATATCACAATATAGCAGTTTCGCACTTGTAACGGTAGAACACGCAGTATTTGGCTTGTTCATGCCGTTTTGTGTGCTTTCACAACATTTCACCTATCGCAGTTTAATACTCGCAATAAAACAATACTATCTCGTTAGATGACGTCGTTATTGGTAGTTTCACGACGCTACCTAGCTTAAACTAACCTAACCTAACCTAACCTTCGCACTTCTATCGTTAGAAAACGTTTTACTCGCTACTTTACAATGCTCTCTACAACATTACGACGGTTTCATGCGCTTTCACTTTAGATATCGCAGTTCCCGAGATGTAATGGTGAAAAACACTGCCTCTCACTAAGTGACATTGTTTAATGCGGTTTTATGACGGTTCATATCTTGACCTAACCTAACATTCGCACTTGTATCTAAAAACGCTCTATTGCACTGTTTCGTTCACATTGAAGACATTTGCAAGACCTCACAGTTTTTCTCCAACTTATTACAGTACAGAACGCTGTATATCGCTAAATGACATCATTCATTAAGGTTTCACGATGCTTGCATGCGCTTTAACGAGAATATCACAACAAAGCAGTTTCGCACTTGTAACGGTACAACGCGCAGTATTTTGCTTGTTCATGCCGTTTTGTGAGCTTTCACAACATTTCACCTATCGCAGTTTCGTACTCGCAATAAAACCACACTATCTGGTTAGATGACGTCCTTTTTGGTGGTTTCACGACGCTACCTAGCTTAAACTAACATAATTCAACCTAACATAACCTTCGCACTTCTATCGTTAGAAAACGTTTTACTCGCTACTTTACAATGCTCTCTACAACATTACGACGGTTTTATGCGCTTTCACAATAGATATCGTAGTTCCCGACTTGTAATGTTGAAAAACACTACATCTCACTAAGTGACATTGTTTATTGCGGTTTTACGACGGTTGATATCTCAACCTAACCTAACATTCGCGCTTGTATCTCAAAACGCTCTATTACACTGTTTCGTTCACAATTACGATATTTGCATGACCTCACAGTTTGTCACCATCTTAATACAGTACAGAACGCTGTCTCTCGCTAAATTACATCATTCTTTAAGGTTTCACGATGCTTGCATGCGCTTTAACGAGAATATCACAACATAGCAGTTTCGCACTTGTAACGGTACAACACGCAGTATTTGGCTTGTTCATGCCGTTTTGTGAGCTTTCACAACATTTCACCTATCGCAGTTTCGTACTCGCAATAAAACAACAGTATCTCGTTAGATGACGTCGTTTTTGGTGGTTTCACGACGCTACCTAGCTCAAACTAACATAACTCAACCGAGCATAACCTTCGCACTTCTATCGTTAGAAAACGTTTTACTCGCTACTTTACACTGCTTTCTACAACATTACGACGGTTTCAAGCCCTTTCACATTAGATATCGCAGTTCCCAACTTGTAAAGGTGAAAAACACTGCATCTTACTAAGTGACATTGTTTAATGCGGTTTTACGACGGTTCATACCTTAACCTAACGTAACCTAACCTAACCTAACCTAACCTTAGCTAACCTAACCTAACCTAACCCAACCCAACCCAACCCAACCCAACCTAAGCTAACCTAACCTAACCTAACCAAACCTAACCTAACCTAACCTAACGTAACCTAACCTAACCTATTCTAACGTAACCTAACCTTACCTGACCTAACCTAACCTAACGTAACCTAACCTAACCTAACATAACCTAACGTAACCTAACCTAACCTAACCTAACGTAACCTAACCTAACCTAACCCAACCTAACCCAACCCAACCCAACAACACCCAACCCAACCTAACCTAACCTAACCTAACCTTATCTAACCTAACAAAATTATCCTTACCTAACCTAACCTAACGTAACCTAACCTAACGTAACAAAACCTAACCTAACGTAACATAACCTAACCTAACCTAACCCAACCTAACCTAACCTAACCTAACCTAACCCAACTCAACCCAACCTAACCTAATCTAACCTAACCTAACCTAACCAAACCTAACCTAACCTAACCTAACCTAACCTAACGACGGTTTCATGCGCTTTCACATTAGATATCGCAGTTCCCGACTTTATAATGGTGAAAAACACTGCATCTCACAAAGTGACAGTGTTTAATGTGGTTTTACGACGGTTCATATCTTAACCTAACCTAACATTCGCACTTGTATCTCAAAACGCTCTATTACACTGTTTCGTTCACAATTACGATATTTGCATGACCTCACAGTTTTTCAC
Source organism: Rhipicephalus microplus (assembly GCF_043290135.1). NCBI lineage: Eukaryota > Metazoa > Arthropoda > Arachnida > Ixodida > Ixodidae > Rhipicephalus > Rhipicephalus microplus. Next base: position 3,994,677 of record NC_134700.1, on the reverse strand, counting down.
CAACTTATTACAGTGCAGAACGCTGTCTCTCGCTAAATGACATCATTCTTTAAGGTTTCACGATGCTTGCATGCGCTTTAACGAGAATATCACAACATAGCAGTTTCGCACTTGTAACGGTACAACACGCAGTATTTGGCTTGTTCATGCCGTTTTGTGAGCTTTCACAACATTTCACCTATCGCAGTTTCGTACTCGCAATAAAACAACACTATCTCGTTAGATGACGTCGTCTTTGGTGGTTTCACGACGCTACCTAGCTTAAACTAACATAACTCAACCTAACATAACCTTCGCACTTCTATCGTTAGAAAACGTTTTACTCGCTACTTTACAATGCTCTCTACAACATTACGACGGTTTCATGCGCTTTCACATTAGATATCCCAGTTCCCGACTTGTAATGGTGAAAAACACTGCATCTCACAAAGTGACATTGTTTAATGCGGTTTTACGACGGTTCATATCTTAACCTAACCTAACATTCGCGCTTGTATCTCAAAACGGTCTATTACACTGTTTCGTTCACAATTACGATAATTGCATGACCTCACAGTTTTTCACCAACTTATTACAGTACAGAACGCTGTATCTCGCTAAATGACATCGTTCTTTAAGGTTTCACGATTCTTGCATGCGCTTTAACGAGAATATCACATTATAGCTGTTTCGCACTTGTAACGGTACAACACGCAGTATCTGGCTTGATCATGCCGTTTTGTGTACTTTCACAACATTTCACCTATTGCAGTTTCGTACATGCAATAAAACAACACTATCTCGTTAGATGACGTCCTTTTTGGTGGTCTCACGACGCTACCTAGCTTAAACTAACATAACTCAACCTAATATAACCTTCGCACTTCTATCGTTAGAAAACGTTTTACTCGCTACTTTACAATGCTCTCTACAACATTACGACAGTTTTATGCGCTTTCAGAATAGATATCGCAGTTCCCGACTTGTAATGGTGAAAAACACTGCATCTCACTAAGTGACATTGTTTAATGCGGTTTTACGACGGTTCATACCTTAACCTAACGTAACCTAACCTAACCTAACCTAACCTAACCTAACCTTACCTAACCTAACCTAACCTAACCTAACCCAACCCAACCCAACCTAACCTAACCTAACCTAACCCAAACTAACCTAACCCAACCTAACCTAACCTAACCTAACCTAACCCAACCTAACCCAACCCAACCCAACCCAACCTAACCTAACCTAAGCTAACCTAACCTAACCTAACCAAACCAAACCTAACCTAACCTAACCTAACGTAACCTAACCTAACCTAACCTATTCTAACAATAACCTAACCTTACCTGACCTAACCTAACATAACATAACCTAACCTAACCTAACATAACCTAACGTAACCTAACCTAACCTAACCTAACCTAACCAAACCTAACCCAACCCAACCTAACAACACCCAACCCAACCTAACCTAACCTAACCTAACCTTACATAACCTAACCAAATTATCCTTACCTAACCTAACCTAACCTAACGTAACCTAACCTAACCTAACCTAACGTAACCTAACCTAACGTAACCTAACCTAACCTAACCTAACCTAACCCAACCTAACCTAACCTAACCTAACTCAACCCAACCTAACCTAATCTAACCTATCCTGACCTAACCTAACCAAACCTAACCTAACCTAACGACGGTTGCAAGCGCTTTCACATTAGATATCGCAGTTCCCGACTTGTGATGGTGAAAAACACTGCATCTCACTAAGTGACATTGTTTAATGCGGTTTTACGACGGTTCATATTTTAACCAAACCTAACCTAACCTAGCCTAACCTAACCTAACGACGGTTGCAAGCGCTTTCACATTAGATATCGCAGTTCCCGACTTGTGATGGTGAAAAACACTGCATCTCACTAAGTGACATTGTTTAATGCGGTTTTACGACGGTTCATGTCTTAACCTAACCTAACATTCGCACTTGTATCTAAAAACGCTCTATTACACTGTTTCGTTCACAATTACGATATTTGCATAACCTCACAGTTTTTCACAAACTTAGTGCAGTACAGAACGCTGTATCTCGCTAAATGATCTGTTCTTTAAGGTTTCACGATGCTTGCATGCGCTTTAACGAGAATATCACAATATAGCAGTTTCGCACTTGTAACGGTAGAACACGCAGTATTTGGCTTGTTCATGCCGTTTTGTGTGCTTTCACAACATTTCACCTATCGCAGTTTAATACTCGCAATAAAACAATACTATCTCGTTAGATGACGTCGTTATTGGTAGTTTCACGACGCTACCTAGCTTAAACTAACCTAACCTAACCTAACCTTCGCACTTCTATCGTTAGAAAACGTTTTACTCGCAACTTTACAGTGTTTTCTACAAGATTACGACGGTTTCATGCGCTTTCACATTAGATATCCCAGTTCCCGACTTGTAATGGTGAAAAACACTGCATCTCACAAAGTGACATTGTTTAATGCGGTTTTACGACGGTTCATATCTTAACCTAACCTAACATTCGCGCTTGTATCTCAAAACGCTCTATTACACTGTTTCGTTCACAATTACGATAATTGCATGACCTCACAGTTTTTCACCAACTTATTACAGTACAGAACGCTGTATCTCGCTAAATGACATCGTTCTTTAGGTTTCACGATTCTTGCATGCGCTTTAACGAGAATATCACATTATAGCTGTTTCGCACTTGTAACGGTACAACACGCAGTATCTGGCTTGTTCATGCCGTTTTGTGTACTTTCACAACATTTCACCTATTGCAGTTTCGTACATGCAATAAAACAACACTATCTCGTTAGATGACGTCCTTTTTGGTGGTCTCACGACGCTACCTAGCTTAAACTAACATAACTCAACCTGATATAACCTTCGCACTTCTATCGTTAGAAAACGTTTTACTCGCTACTTTACAATGCTCTCTACAACATTACGACAGTTTTATGCGCTTTCACAATAGATATCGCAGTTCCCGACTTGTAATGGTGAAAAACACTGCATCTCATTAAGTGACATTGTTTAATGCGGTTTTACGACGGTTCATACCTTAACCTAACGTAACCTAACCTAACCTAACCTAACCTTACCTAACCTAACCTAACCTAACCCAACCCAACCCAACCTAACCTAACCTAACCTAACCCAAACTAACCTAACCCAACCTAACCTAACCTAACCTAACCTAACCCAACCTAACCCAACCCAACCCAACCTAACCTAACCTAACCTAAGCTAACCTAACCTAACCTAACCAAACCAAACCTAACCTAACCTAACCTAACGTAACCTAACCTAACCTAACCTATTCTAACGTAACCTAACCTTACCTGACCTAACCTAACATAACATAACCTAACCTAACCTAACATAACCTAACGTAACCTAACCTAACCTAACCTAACCTAACCAAACCTAACCCAAGCCAACCCAACAACACCCAACCCAACCTAACCTAACCTAACCTAACCTTACCTAACCTAACCAAATTATCCTTACCTAACCTAACCTAACCTAACGTAACCTAACCTAACCTAACCTAACGTAACCTAACCTAACCTAACGTAACCTAACCTAACCTAACCTAACCTAACCCAACCTAACCTAACCTAACCTAACTCAACCCAACCTAACCTAATCTAACCTATCCTGACCTAACCTAACCAAACCTAACCTAACCTAACCTAACGACGGTTGCAAGCGCTTTCACATTAGATATCGCAGTTCCCGACTTGTGATGGTGAAAAACACTGCATCTCACTAAGTGACATTGTTTATTGCGGTTTTACGACGGTTCATATCTTAACCAAACCTAACCTAACCTAACCTAACCTAACGACGGTTGCAAGCGCTTTCACATTAGATATCGCAGTTCCCGACTTGTGATGGTGAAAAACACTGCATCTCACTAAGTGACATTGTTTAATGCGGTTTTACGACGGTTCATATCTTAACCTAACCTAACATTCGCACTTGTATCTAAAAACGCTCTATTACACTGTTTCGTTCACAATTACGATATTTGCATAACCTCACAGTTTTTCACAAACTTAGTGCAGTACAGAACGCTGTATCTCGCTAAATGATCTGTTCTTTAAGGTTTCACGATGCTTGCATGCGCTTTAACGAGAATATCACAATATAGCAGTTTTGCACTTGTAACGGTAGAACACGCAGTATTTGGCTTGTTCATGCCGTTTTGTGTGCTTTCACAACATTTCACCTATCGCAGTTTATTACTCGCAGTAAAACAATACTATCTCGTTAGATGACGTCGTTATTGGTAGTTTCACGACGCTACCTAGCTTAAACTAACCTAACCTAACCTAACCTTCGCACTTCTATCGTTAGAAAACGTTTTACTCGCAACTTTACAATGTTTTCTACAAGATTACGACGGTTTCATGCGCTTTCACATTAGATATCGTAGTTCCCGACTTGTAATGTTGAAAAACACTATATCTCACTGAGTGACATTGTTTAATGCGGTTTTACGACGGTTGATATCTCAACCTAACCTAACATTCGCACTTGTATCTAATTACGCTCAATTACACTGTTTCGTTCACAATTACGATATTTGCTTGACCTCACAGTTTCTCACCAACTTATTACAGTACAGAACGCTGTATCTCGCTAAATGACATCGTTCTTTAAGGTTTCACGATACTTGCATGCGCTTTAACGAGAATATCACAATAAAGCAGTTTCGCACTTGTAACGGCACAAGACGCAGTATCTGGCTAGTTCATGCCATTTTTTGTGCTTTCACAATATTTCACCTATCGCAGTTTCGTACTCGCAATAAAACAACACTATCTCGTTAGATGACATCGTTTTTGGTGGTTTCACGACGCTACCTAGCTCAAACTAACCTAACCTTCGCACTTCTTTGTTAGAAAACGTTTTATTCGCTACTTTACATTGCTTTCTACAACATTACGACGGTTTTATGCGCTTTCACAATAGATATCGCAGTTCCCGACTTGTAATGGGGAAAAACACTGCATCTCACTAAGTGACATTGTTTAATGCGGTTTTACGACGGTTCATATCTTAACCTAACCTACCATTCGCACTTGTATCTAAAAACGCTCTATTACACTGTTTCGTTCACAATTACGATATTTGCATAACCTCACAGTTTTTCACCAACTTATTGCAGTACAGAACGCTGTATCTCGCTAAATGACATTGTTCTTTAAGGTTTCACGATGCTTGCATGCGGTTTAACGAGAATATCACATTATAGCAGTTTCGCACTTGTAACGGTACAACACGCAGTATTTGGCTTGTTCATGCCGTTTTGTGTGCTTTCACAACATTTCATCTAACGCAGTTTCATACTCGCAATAAAACAACACTATCTCGTTAGATGACGTCGCTTTTGGTGGTTTCACGACGCTACCTAGCTTAAACTAACATAACTCAACCTAACATAACCTTCGCACTTCTATCGTTAGAAAACGTTTTACTCGCTACTTTACATTGCTTTCTACAACATTACGACGGTTTTATGCGCTTTCACAATAGATATCGCAGTTCCCGACTTGTAATGGTGAAAAACACTGCATCTCACTAAGTGACATTGTTTAATGCGGTTTTACGACGGTTCATATCTTAACCTAACCTACCATTCGCACTTGTATCTAAAAACGCTCTATTACACTGTTTCGTTCACAATTACGATATTTGCATGACCTCACGGTTTTTCACCAACTTATTACAGTACAGAACACTGTCTCTCGCTAAATGACATCATTCTTTAAGGTTTCACGATAATTGCATGCGCTTTAACGAGAATATCACAACATAGCAGTTTCGCACTTGTAACGGTACAACACGCAGTATTTGGCTTGTTCATGCCGTTTTGTGTGCTTTCACAACATTTCACCTATCGCAGTATCATACTCGCAATAAAACCACACTATCTCGTTAGATGACGTCGTTTTCGGTAGTTTCACGACGCTACCTAGCTTAAACTAACCTAACCTAACCTAAACATCGCACTTCTATCGTTAGAAAACGTTTTACTCGCAACTTTACAATGTTTTCTACAAGATTACGATGGTTTCATGCACTTTCACAATAGATATCGTAGTTCCCGACTTGTAATGTTGAAAAACACTACATCTCACTAAGTGACATTGTTTATTGCGGTTTTACGACGGTTGATATCTCAACCTAACCTAACATTCGCGCTTGTATCTCAAAACGCTCTATTACACTGTTTCGTTCACAATTACGATATTTGCATGACCTCACAGTTTGTCACCATCTTAATACAGTACAGAACGCTGTCTCTCGCTAAATGACATCATTCTTTAAGGTTTCACGGTGCTTGCATGCGCTTTAACGAGAATATCACAACATAGCAGTTTCGCACTTGTAACGGTACAACACGCAGTATTTGGCTTGTTCATGCCGTTTTGTGAGCTTTCACAACATTTCACCTATCGCAGTTTCGTACTCGCAATAAAACAACAGTATCTCGTTAGATGACGTCGTTTTTGGTGGTTTCACGACGCTACCTAGCTCAAACTAACATAACTCAACCGAGCATAACCTTCGCACTTCTATCGTTAGAAAACGTTTTACTCGCTACTTTACACTGCTTTCTACAACATTACGACGGTTTCAAGCCCTTTCACATTAGATATCGCAGTTCCCAACTTGTAAAGGTGAAAAACACTGCATCTTACTAAGTGACATTGTTTAATGCGGTTTTACGACGGTTCATACCTTAACCTAACGTAACCTAACCTAACCTAACCTAACCCTAGCTAACCTAACCTAACCTAACCTAACCCAACCCAACCCAACCCAACCCAACCTAAGCTAACCTAACCTAACCTAACCAAACCTAACCTAACCTAACCTAACGTAACCTAACCTAACCTATTCTAACGTAACCTAACCTTACCTGACCTAACCTAACCTAACGTAACCTAACCTAACCTAACATAACCTAACGTAACCTAACCTAACCTAACCTAACGTAACCTAACCTAACCTAACCCAACCTAACCCAACCCAACCCAACAACACCCAACCCAACCTAACCTAACCTAACCTAACCTTATCTAACCTAAGAAAATTATCCTTACCTAACCTAACCTAACGTAACCTAACCTAACGTAACCTAACCTAACCTAACGTAACATAACCTAACCTAACCTAACCCAACCTAACCTAACCTAACCTAACCTAACCCAACTCAACCCAACCTAACCTAATCTAACCTAACCTAACCTAACCAAACCTAACCTAACCTAACCTAACCTAACCTAACGACGGTTTCATGCGCTTTCACATTAGATATCGCAGTTCCCGACTTTATAATGGTGAAAAACACTGCATCTCACAAAGTGACAGTGTTTAATGTGGTTTTACGACGGTTCATATCTTAACCTAACCTAACATTCGCACTTGTATCTCAAAACGCTCTATTACACTGTTTCGTTCACAATTACGATATTTGCATGACCTCACAGTTTTTCACCAACTTATTACAGTGCAGAACGCTGTCTCTCGCTAAATGACATCATTCTTTAAGGTTTCACGATGCTTGCATGCGCTTTAACGAGAATATCACAACATAGCAGTTTCGCACTTGTAACGGTACAACACGCAGTATTTGGCTTGTTCATGCCGTTTTGTGAGCTTTCACAACATTTCACCTATCGCAGTTTCGTACTCGCAATAAAACAACACTATCTCGTTAGATGACGTCGTCTTTGGTGGTTTCACGACGCTACCTAGCTTAAACTAACATAACTCAACCTAACATAACCTTCGCACTTCTATGGTTAGAAAACGTTTTACTCGCTACTTTACAATGCTCTCTACAACATTACGACGGTTTCATGCGCTTTCACATTAGATATCCCAGTTCCCGACTTGTAATGGTGAAAAACACTGCATCTCACAAAGTGACATTGTTTAATGCGGTTTTACGACGGTTCATATCTTAACCTAACCTAACATTCGCGCTTGTATCTCAAAACGCTCTATTACACTGTTTCGTTCACAATTACGATAATTGCATGACCTCACAGTTTTTCACCAACTTATTACAGTACAGAACGCTGTATCTCGCTAAATGACATCGATCATTAAGGTTTCACGATGCTTGCATGCGCTTTAACGAGAATATCACAACATAGCAGTTTCGCACTTGTAACGGTACAACGCGCAGTATTTTGCTTGTTCATGCCGTTTTGTGAGCTTTCACAACATTTCACCTATCGCAGTTTCGTACTCGCAATAAAACAACACTATCTCGTTAGATGACGTCGTCTTTGGTGGTTTCACGACGCTACCTAGCTTAAACTAACATAACTCAACCTAACATAACCTTCGCACTTCTATGGTTAGAAAACGTTTTACTCGCTACTTTACAATGCTCTCTACAACATTACGACGGTTTCATGCGCTTTCACATTAGATATCCCAGTTCCCGACTTGTAATGGTGAAAAACACTGCATCTCACAAAGTGACATTGTTTAATGCGGTTTTACGACGGTTCATATATTAACCTAACCTAACATTCGCGCTTGTATCTCAAAACGCTCTATTACACTGTTTCGTTCACAATTACGATAATTGCATGACCTCACAGTTTTTCACCAACTTATTACAGTACAGAACGCTGTATCTCGCTAAATGACATCGATCATTAAGGTTTCACGATGCTTGCATGCGCTTTAACGAGAATATCACAACATAGCAGTTTCGCACTTGTAACGGTACAACGCGCAGTATTTTGCTTGTTCATGCCGTTTTGTGAGCTTTCACAACATTTCACCTATCGCAGTTTCGTACTCGCAATAAAACCACACTATCTGGTTAGATGACGTCCTTTTTGGTGGTTTCACGACGCTACCTAGCTTAAACTAACATAATTCAACCTAACATAACCTTCGCACTTCTATCGTTAGAAAACGTTTTACTCGCTACTTTACAATGCTCTCTACAACATTACGACGGTTTTATGCGCTTTCACATTAGATATCGTAGTTCCCGACTTGTAATGTTGAAAAACACTACATCTCACTAAGTGACATTGTTTATTGCGGTTTTACGACGGTTGATATCTCAACCTAACGTAACATTCGCGCTTGTATCTCAAAACGCTCTATTACACTGTTTCGTTCACAATTACGATATTTGCATGACCTCACAGTTTGTCACCATCTTAATACAGTACAGAACGCTGTCTCTCGATAAATTACATCATTCTTTAAGGTTTCACGGTGCTTGCATGCGCTTTAACGAGAATATCACAACATAGCAGTTTCGCACTTGTAACGGTACAACACGCAGTATTTGGCTTGTTCATGCCGTTTTGTGTGCTTTCACAACATTTCACCTATCGCAGTTTCGTACTCGCAATAAAACAACAGTATCTCGTTAGATGACGTCGTTTTTGGTGGTTTCACGACGCTACCTAGCTCAAACTAACATAACTCAACCGAGCATAACCTTCGCACTTCTATCGTTAGAAAACGTTTTACTCGCTACTTTACACTGCTTTCTACAACATTACGACGGTTTCAAGCCCTTTCACATTAGATATCGCAGTTCCCAACTTGTAAAGGTGAAAAACACTGCATCTTACTAAGTGACATTGTTTAATGCGGTTTTACGACGGTTCATACCTTAACCTAACGTAACCTAACCTAACCTAACCTAACCTTAGCTAACCTAACCTAACCTAACCTAACCCAACCCAACCCAACCCAACCCAACCTAAGCTAACCTAACCTAACCTAACCAAACCTAACCTAACCTAACCTAACGTAACCTAACCTAACCTATTCTAACGTAACCTAACCTTACCTGACCTAACCTAACCTAACGTAACCTAACCTAACCTAACATAACCTAACGTAACCTAACCTAACCTAACCTAACGTAACCTAACCTAACCTAACCCAACCTAACCCAACCCAACCCAACAACACCCAACCCAACCTAACCTAACCTAACCTAACCTTATCTAACCTAACAAAATTATCCTTACCTAACCTAACCTAACGTAACCTAACCTAACGTAACCTAACCTAACCTAACGTAACCGAACCTAACCTAACCTAACCCAACCTAACCTAATCTAACCTAATCTAACCTAACCAAACCTAACCTAACCTAACCTAACCTAACCTAACGACGGTTTCATGCGCTTTCACATTAGATATCGCAGTTCCCGACTTTGTAATGGTGAAAAACACTGCATCTCACAAAGTGACAGTGTTTAATGTGGTTTTACGACGGTTCATATCTTAACCTAACCTAACATTCGCACTTGTATCTCAAAACGCTCTATTACACTGTTTCGTTCACAATTACGACATTTGCATGACCTCACAGTTTTTCACCAACTTATTACTGTACAGAACGCTGTCTCTCGCTAAATGACATCATTCTTTAAGGTTTCACGGTGCTTGCATGCGCTTTAACGAGAATATCACAACATAGCAGTTTCGCACTTGTAACGGTACAACACGCAGTATTTGGCTTGTTCATGCCGTTTTGTGAGCTTTCACAACATTTCACCTATCGCAGTTTCGTACTCGCAATAAAACAACAGTATCTCGTTAGATGACGTCGTTTTTGGTGGTTTCACGACGCTACCTAGCTCAAACTAACATAACTCAACCGAGCATAACCTTCGCACTTCTATCGTTAGAAAACGTTTTACTCGCTACTTTACACTGCTTTCTACAACAATACGACGGTTTCAAGCCCTTTCACATTAGATATCGCAGTTCCCAACTTGTAACGGTGAAAAACACTGCATCTTACTAAGTGACATTGTTTAATGCGGTTTTACGACGGTTCATACCTTAACCTAACGTAACCTAACCTAACCTAACCTAACCTTAGCTAACCTAACCTAACCTAACCTAACCCAACCCAACCCAACCCAACCTAAGCTAACCTAACCTAACCTAACCAAACCTAACCTAACCTAACCTAACGTAACCTAACCTAACCTATTCTAACGTAACCTAACCTTACCTGACCTAACCTAACCTAACGTAACCTAACCTAACCTAACATAACCTAACGTAACCTAACCTAACCTAACCTAACGTAACCTAACCTAACCTAACCCAACCTAACCCAACCCAACCCAACAACACCCAACCCAACCTAACCTAACCTAACCTAACCTTATCTAACCTAAGAAAATTATCCTTACCTAACCTAACCTAACGTAACCTAACCTAACGTAACCTAACCTAACCTAACGTAACATAACCTAACCTAACCTAACCCAACCTAACCTAACCTAACCTAACCTAACCCAACTCAACCCAACCTAACCTAATCTAACCTAACCTAACCTAACCAAACCTAACCTAACCTAACCTAACCTAACCTAACGACGGTTTCATGCGCTTTCACATTAGATATCGCAGTTCCCGACTTTATAATGGTGAAAAACACTGCATCTCACAAAGTGACAGTGTTTAATGTGGTTTTACGACGGTTCATATCTTAACCTAACCTAACATTCGCACTTGTATCTCAAAACGCTCTATTACACTGTTTCGTTCACAATTACGATATTTGCATGACCTCACAGTTTTTCACCAACTTATTACAGTGCAGAACGCTGTCTCTCGCTAAATGACATCATTCTTTAAGGTTTCACGATGCTTGCATGCGCTTTAACGAGAATATCACAACATAGCAGTTTCGCACTTGTAACGGTACAACACGCAGTATTTGGCTTGTTCATGCCGTTTTGTGAGCTTTCACAACATTTCACCTATCGCAGTTTCGTACTCGCAATAAAACAACACTATCTCGTTAGATGACGTCGTCTTTGGTGGTTTCACGACGCTACCTAGCTTAAACTAACATAACTCAACCTAACATAACCTTCGCACTTCTATCGTTAGAAAACGTTTTACTCGCTACTTTACAATGCTCTCTACAACATTACGACGGTTTCATGCGCTTTCACATTAGATATCCCAGTTCCCGACTTGTAATGGTGAAAAACACTGCATCTCACAAAGTGACATTGTTTAATGCGGTTTTACGACGGTTCATATCTTAACCTAACCTAACATTCGCGCTTGTATCTCAAAACGCTCTATTACACTGTTTCGTTCACAATTACGATAATTGCATGACCTCACAGTTTTTCACCAACTTATTACAGTACAGAACGCTGTATCTCGCTAAATGACATCGATCATTAAGGTTTCACGATGCTTGCATGCGCTTTAACGAGAATATCACAACATAGCAGTTTCGCACTTGTAACGGTACAACGCGCAGTATTTTGCTTGTTCATGCCGTTTTGTGAGCATTCACAACATTTCACCTATCGCAGTTTCGTACTCGCAATAAAACCACACTATCTGGTTAGATGACGTCCTTTTTGGTGGTTTCACGACGCTACCTAGCTTAAACTAACATAATTCAACCTAACATAACCTTCGCACTTCTATCGTTAGAAAACGTTTTACTCGCTACTTTACAATGCTCTCTACAACATTACGACGGTTTTATGCGCTTTCACATTAGATATCGTAGTTCCCGACTTGTAATGTTGAAAAACACTACATCTCACTAAGTGACATTGTTTATTGCGGTTTTACGACGGTTGATATCTCAACCTAACGTAACATTCGCGCTTGTATCTCAAAACGCTCTATTACACTGTTTCGTTCACAATTACGATATTTGCATGACCTCACAGTTTGTCACCATCTTAATACAGTACAGAACGCTGTCTCTCGATAAATTACATCATTCTTTAAGGTTTCACGGTGCTTGCATGCGCTTTAACGAGAATATCACAACATAGCAGTTTCGCACTTGTAACGGTACAACACGCAGTATTTGGCTTGTTCATGCCGTTTTGTGTGCTTTCACAACATTTCACCTATCGCAGTTTCGTACTCGCAATAAAACAACAGTATCTCGTTAGATGACGTCGTTTTTGGTGGTTTCACGACGCTACCTAGCTCAAACTAACATAACTCAACCGAGCATAACCTTCGCACTTCTATCGTTAGAAAACGTTTTACTCGCTACTTTACACTGCTTTCTACAACATTACGACGGTTTCAAGCCCTTTCACATTAGATATCGCAGTTCCCAACTTGTAAAGGTGAAAAACACTGCATCTTACTAAGTGACATTGTTTAATGCGGTTTTACGACGGTTCATACCTTAACCTAACGTAACCTAACCTAACCTAACCTAACCTTAGCTAACCTAACCTAACCTAACCTAACCCAACCCAACCCAACCCAACCCAACCTAAGCTAACCTAACCTAACCTAACCAAACCTAACCTAACCTAACCTAACGTAACCTAACCTAACCTATTCTAACGTAACCTAACCTTACCTGACCTAACCTAACCTAACGTAACCTAACCTAACCTAACATAACCTAACGTAACCTAACCTAACCTAACCTAACGTAACCTAACCTAACCTAACCCAACCTAACCCAACCCAACCCAACAACACCCAACCCAACCTAACCTAACCTAACCTAACCTTATCTAACCTAACAAAATTATCCTTACCTAACCTAACCTAACGTAACCTAACCTAACGTAACCTAACCTAACCTAACGTAACCGAACCTAACCTAACCTAACCCAACCTAACCTAACCTAACCTAACCTAACCCAACTCAACCCAACCTAACCTAATCTAACCTAACCTAACCAAACCTAACCTAACCTAACCTAACCTAACCTAACGACGGTTTCATACGCTTTCACATTAGATATCGCAGTTCCCGACTTTGTAATGGTGAAAAACACTGCATCTCACAAAGTGACAGTGTTTAATGTGGTTTTACGACGGTTCATATCTTAACCTAACCTAACATTCGCACTTGTATCTCAAAACGCTCTATTACACTGTTTCGTTCACAATTACGATATTTGCATGACCTCACAGTTTTTCACCAACTTATTACAGTACAGAACGCTGTCTCTCGCTAAATGACATCATTCTTTAAGGTTTCACGATGCTTGCATGCGCTTTAACGAGAATATCACAACATAGCAGTTTCGCACTTGTAACGGTACAACACGCAGTATTTGGCTTGTTCATGCCGTTTTGTGAGCTTTCACAACATTTCACCTATCGCAGTTTCGTACTCGCAATAAAACAACACTATCTCGTTAGATGACGTCGTTTTTGGTGGTTTCACGACGCTACCTAGCTTAAACTAACATAACTCAACCTAACATAACCTTCGCACTTCTATCGTTAGAAAACGTTTTACTCGCTACTTTACAATGCTCTCTACAACATTACGACGGTTTCATGCGCTTTCACATTAGATATCCCAGTTCCCGACTTGTAATGGTGAAAAACACTGCATCTCACAAAGTGACATTGTTTAATGCGGTTTTACGACGGTTCATATCTTAACCTAACCTAACATTCGCGCTTGTATCTCAAAACGCTCTATTACACTGTTTCGTTCACAATTACGATAATTGCATGACCTCACAGTTTTTCACCAACTTATTACAGTACAGAACGCTGTATCTCGCTAAATGACATCGTTCTTTAAGGTTTCACGATTCTTGCATGCGCTTTAACGAGAATATCACATTATAGCTGTTTCGCACTTGTAACGGTACAACACGCAGTATCTGGCTTGATC
>NC_134700.1:3605000-3630000 GCF_043290135.1 Rhipicephalus microplus | reverse complement strand
ACCCAACCTAACCCAACCCAACCCAACCTAACCTAACCTAAGCTAACCTAACCTAACCTAACCAAACCTAACCTAACCTAACTTAACCTAACCTAACGTAACCTAACCTAACCTGACCTATTCTAACGTAACCTAACCTTACCTGACCTAACCTAACCTAACGTAACCTAACCTAACCTAAAATAACCCAACGTAACCTAACCTAACCTAACCTAACGTAACCTAACCTAACCTAACCCAACCTAACCCAACCCAACCCAACAACACCCAACCGAACCTAACCTAACCTAACCTAACCTTACCTAACCTAACCAAATTATACTTACCTAACCTAACCTAACCTAATGTAACCTAACCTAACCTAACCTAACGTAACCTAACCTAACCTAACGTAACCTAACCTAACCTAACCTAACCTAACCCAACCTAACCTAACCTAACCTAACCTAACCCAACTCAACCCAACCTAACCTAATCTAACCTAACCTAACCTAACCTAACCAAACCTAACCTAACCTAACCTAACCTAACCTAACCTAACGACGGTTGCAAGCGCTTTCACATTAGATAACGCAGTTCCCCACTTTTAATGGTGAAAAACACTGCATCTCACTAATTGACATTGTTTAATGCGGTTTTACGACGGTTCATATCTTAACCTAACCTAACATTCGCACTTGTATCTAAAAACGCTCTATTACACTGTTTTGTTCACAATTACGATATTTGCATAACCTCACAGTTTTTCACCAACTTATTGCAGTACAGAACGCTGTATCTCGCTAAATGGCATCGTTCTTTAAGGTTTCACGATGCTTGCATGCGCTTTAACGAGAATATCACAATATAGCAGTTTCGCACTTGTAACGGTAGAACACGCAGTATTTGGCTTGTTCATGCCGTTTTGTGTGCTTTCACAACATTTCACCTATCGCAGTTTAATACTCTCTATAAAACAACACTATCTCGTTAGATGACGTCGTTTTTGGTAGTTTCACGACGCTACCTAGCTTAAACTAACCTAACCTAACCTAACCTTCGCACTTCTATCGTTAGAAAACGTTTTACTCGCAACTTTACAATGTTTTCTACAAGATTACGACGGTTTCATGCGCTTTCACATTAGATATCGCAGTTCCCAACTTGTAAAGGTGAAAAACACTGCATCTCACTAAGTGACATTGTTTATTGCGGTTTTACGACGGTTCATACCTTGACCTAACGTAACCTAACCTAACCTAACCCAACCTAACCTAACCTAACATAACCTAACCTAACCTAACCTAACCTAACCTAACCTAAATAACCTAACCCAACCTAACCTAACCTAACCTAACCTAACCCAACCCAACCCAACCCAACCTAACCTAACCTAAGCTAACCTAACCTAAGCTAACCAAACCTAACCTAACCTAACTTAACCTAACCTAACGTAACCTAACCTAACCTAACCTATTCTAACGTAACCTAACCTTACCTGACCTAACCTAACCTAACGTAACCTAACCTAACCTAACATAACCTAACGTAACCTAACCTAACCTAACCTAACCTAACGTAACCTAACCTAACCTAACCCAACCTAACCCAACCCAACCCAACCCAACAACACCCAACCCAACCTAACCTAACCTAACCTAACCTAACCTTACCTAACCTAACCAAATTATCCTTACCTAACCTAACCTAACCTAACGTAACCTAACCTAACCTAACGTAACCTAACCTAACCTAACCTAACCTAACCCAACCTTACCTAACCTAACCTAACCTAACCTAACCTAACCCAACTCAACCTAACCTAATCTAACCTAACCTAACCTAACCTAACCTAACCTAACCTAACCAAACCTAACCTAACCTAACCTAACGACGGTTGCAAGCGCTTTCACATTAAATATCGCAGTTCCCCACTTTTTATGGTGAAAAACACTGCATCTCAGTAATTGACATTGTTTAATGCGGTTTTACGACGGTTCATATCTTAACCTAACCTAACATTCGCACTTGTATCTAAAAACGCTCAATTACACTGTTTCGTTCACAATTACGATATTTGCTTGACCTCACCGTTTCTCACCAACCTATTACAGTACAGAACGCTGTATCTCGCTAAATGACATCGTTCTTTAAGGTTTCACGATACTTGCATGCGCTTTACCGAGAATATCACAATATAGCAGTTTCGCACTTGTAACGGTAGAACACGCAGTATTTGGCTTGTTCATGCCGTTTTGTGTGCTTTCACAACATTTCACCTATCGCAGTTTAATACTCGCAATAAAACAACACTATCTCGTTAGATGACGTCGTTTTTGGTGGTTTCACGACGCTACGTAGCTTAAACTAACATAACTCAACCTAACATAACCTTCGCACTTCTATCGTTAGAAAACGTTTTACTCGCTACTTTACATTGCTTTCTACAACATTACGACGGTTTCAAGCGCTTTCACATTAGATATCGCAGTTCCCAACTTGTAAAGGTGAAAAACACTGCATCTCACTAAGTGACATTGTTTAATGCGGTTTTACGACGGTTCATACCTTGACCTAACGTAACCTAACCTAACCTAACCCAACCTAACCTAACATAACCTAACCTAACCTAACCTAACCTAACCAAACCTAACCTAACGTAACCTAACCTAACCTAACCTAACCTAACCTAACGACGTTTGCAAGCGCTTTCACATTAGATATCGCAGTTCCCGACTTGTAATGGTGAAAAACACTGCATCTCACTAAGTGACATTGTTTAATGCGGTTTTACGACGGTTCATATCTTAACCTAACCTAACATTCGTACTTGTATTGAAAAACGCTCTATTACACTGTTTCGTTCACAATTACGATATTTGCATAACCTCACAGTTTTTCACCAACTTATTGCAGTACAGAACGCTGTATCTCGCTAAATGACATCGTTCTTTAAGGTTTCACGATGCTTGCATGCGCGTTAACGAGAATATCACATTATAGCAGTTTCGCACTTGTAACGGTACAACACGCAGTATCTGGCTTGTTCAAGCCGTTTTGTGTACTTTCACAACATTTCACCTATTGCAGTTTCGTACATGCAATAAAACAACACTATCTCGTTAGATGACGTCCTTTTTGGTGGTCTCACGACGCTACATAGCTTAAACTAACATAACTCAAGCTAACCTTCGCACTTCTATCGTTAGAAAACGTTTTACTCGCTACTTTACATTGCTTTCTACAACATTACGACGGTTTCAAGCGCTTTCACATTAGATATCGCAGTTCCCAACTTGTAAAGGTGAAAAACACTGCATCTCACTAAGTGACATTGTTTAATGCGGTTTTACGACGGTTCATACCTTGACCTAACGTAACCTAACCTAACCTAACCCAACCTAACCTAACCTAACGACGTTTGCAAGCGCTTTCACATTAGATATCGCAGTTCCCGACTTGTAATGGTGAAAAACACTGCATCTCACTAAGTGACATTGTTTAATGCGGTTTTACGACGGTTCATATCTTAACCTAACCTAACATTCGTACTTGTATTGAAAAACGCTCTATTACACTGTTTCGTTCACAATTACGATATTTTCATAACCTCACAGTTTTTCACCAACTTATTGCAGTACAGAACGCTGTATCTCGCTAAATGACATCGTTCTTTAAGGTTTCACGATGCTTGCATGCGCTTTAACGAGAATATCACATTATAGCAGTTTCGCACTTGTAACGGTACAACACGCAGTATCTGGCTTGTTCAAGCCGTTTTGTGTACTTTCACAACATTTCACCTATTGCAGTTTCGTACATGCAATAAAACAACACTATCTCGTTAGATGACGTCCTTTTTGGTGGTCTCACGACGCTACATAGCTTAAACTAACATAACTCAAGCTAACCTTCGCACTTCTATCGTTAGAAAACGTTTTACTCGCAACTTTACAATGTTTTCTACAAGATTACGACGGTTTCATGCGCTTTCACATTAGATATCGTAGTTCCCGACTTGTAATGTTGAAAAACACTACATCTCACTAAGTGACATTGTTTAATGCGGTTTTACGACGGTGTATATCTCAACCTAACCTAACATTCGCACTTGTATCTAAGTACGCTCAATTACACTGTTTCGTTCACAATTACGATATTTGCTTGACCTCACAGTTTCTCACCAACTTATTACAGTACAGAACGCTGTATCTCGCTAAATGACATCGTTCTTTAAGGTTTCACGATACTTGCATGCGCTTTAACGAGAATATCACAATAAAGCAGTTTCGCACTTGTAACGGCACAAGACGCAGTATCTGGCTAGTTCATGCCATTTTGTGTGCTTTCCCAATATTTCACCTATCGCAGTTTCGTACTCGCAATAAAACAACACTATCTCGTTAGATGACGTTGTTTTTGGTAGTTGCACGACGCTACCTAGCTTAAACTAACATAACTCAACCTAACATAACCTTCGCACTTCTATCGTTAGAAAACGTTTTACTCGCTACTTTACATTGCTTTCTACATCATTATGACGGTTTCAAGCGCTTTCACATTAGATATCACAGTTCCCAACTTGTAAAGGTGAAAAACACTACATCTCACTAAGTGACATTGTTTAATGCGGTTTTACGACAGTTCATACCTTAACCTAACCTAACCTTACCTAACCCAACCTAACCTAACCTAACCTAACCAAACCTTACCTAACATCCCTAACCTAACCTAACCTAACCTAACCAAACCTAACCTAACCTAACCTAACGTAACCTAACCTAACCTAACCTAACCTAACCTAACGACGTTTGCAAGCGCTTTCACATTAGATATCGCAGTTCCCGACTTGTAATGGTGAAAAACACTGCATCTCACTAAGTGACATTGTTTAATGCGGTTTTACGACGGTTCATATCTTAACCTAACCTAACATTCGCACTTGTATTAAAAACGCTCTATTACACTGTTTCGTTCACAATTAGGATATTTGCATAACCTCACAGTTTTTCACCAACTTATTGCAGTACAGAACGCTGTATCTCGCTAAATGACATCGTTCTTTAAGGTTTCACGATGCTTGCATGCGCTTTACGAGAATATCACAACATAGCAGTTTCGCACTTGTAACGGTACAACACGCAGTATTTGGCTTGTTCATGCCGTTTTGTGTGCTTTCACAACATTTCACCTATCGCAGTTTCGTACTCGCAATAAAACAACACTATCTCGTTAGATGACGTTGTTTTTGGTAGTTGCACGACGCTACCTAGCTTAAACTAACATAACTCAACCTAACATAACCTTCGCACTTCTATCGTTAGAAAACGTTTTACTCGCTACTTTACATTGCTTTCTACAACATTATGACGGTTTCAAGCGCTTTCACATTAGATATCACAGTTCCCAACTTGTAAAGGTGAAAAACACTACATCTCACTAAGTGACATTGTTTAATGCGGTTTTACGACAGTTCATACCTTAACCTAACGTAACCTAACCTAACCTAACCTAACCTTACCTAACCTAACCTAACCTAACCTAACCCAACCCAACCCAACCTAACCTAACCTAACCTAACCTAAATAACCTAACCCAACCTAAGCTAACCTAACCTAACCTAACCCAACCCAACCCAACCCAACCTAACCTAACCTAAGCTAACCTAACCTAAGCTAACCAAACCTAACCTAACCTAACTTAACCTAACCTAACGTAACCTAACCTAACCTAACCTATTCTAACGTAACCTAACCTTACCTGACCTAACCTAACCTAACGTAACCTAACCTAACCTAACATAACCTAACGTAACCTAACCTAACCTAACCTAACCTAACGTAACCTAACCTAACCTAACCCAACCTAACCCAACCCAACCCAACCCAACAACACCCAACCCAACCTAACCTAACCTAACCTAACCTTACCTAACCTAACCAAATTATCCTTACCTAACCTAACCTAACCTAACCTAACGTAACCTAACCTAACCTAACGTAACCTAACCTAACCTAACCTAGCCTAACCCAACCTTACCTAACCTAACCTAACCTAACCTAACCTAACCCAACTCAACCTAACCTAATCTAACCTAACCTAACCTAACCTAACCTAACCAAACCTAACCTAACCTAACCTAACGACGGTTGCAAGCGCTTTCACATTAAATATCGCAGTTCCCCACTTTTTATGGTGAAAAACACTGCATCTCAGTAGTTGACATTGTTTAATGCGGTTTTACGACGGTTCATATCTTAACCTAACCTAACATTCGCACTTGTATCTAAAAACGCTCAATTACACTGTTTCGTTCACAATTACGATATTTGCTTGACCTCACCGTTTCTCACCAACCTATTACAGTACAGAACGCTGTATCTCGCTAAATGACATCGTTCTTTAAGGTTTCACGATACTTGCATGCGCTTTACCGAGAATATCACAATATAGCAGTTTCGCACTTGTAACGGTAGAACACGCAGTATTTGGCTTGTTCATGCCGTTTTGTGTGCTTTCACAACATTTCACCTATCGCAGTTTAATACTCGCAATAAAACAACACTATCTCGTTAGATGACGTCGTTTTTGGTGGTTTCACGACGCTACGTAGCTTAAACTAACATAACTCAACCTAACATAACCTTCGCACTTCTATCGTTAGAAAACGTTTTACTCGCTACTTTACATTGCTTTCTACAACATTACGACGGTTTCAAGCGCTTTCACATTAGATATCGCAGTTCCCAACTTGTAAAGGTGAAAAACACTGCATCTCACTAAGTGACATTGTTTAATGCGGTTTTACGACGGTTCATACCTTGACCTAACGTAACCTAACCTAACCTAACCCAACCTAACCTAACATAACCTAACCTAACCTAACCTAACCTAACCAAACCTAACCTAACGTAACCTAACCTAACCTAACCTAACCTAACCTAACGACGTTTGCAAGCGCTTTCACATTAGATATCGCAGTTCCCGACTTGTAATGGTGAAAAACACTGCATCTCACTAAGTGACATTGTTTAATGCGGTTTTACGACGGTTCATATCTTAACCTAACCTAACATTCGTACTTGTATTGAAAAACGCTCTATTACACTGTTTCGTTCACAATTACGATATTTGCATAACCTCACAGTTTTTCACCAACTTATTGCAGTACAGAACGCTGTATCTCGCTAAATGACATCGTTCTTTAAGGTTTCACGATGCTTGCATGCGCTTTAACGAGAATATCACATTATAGCAGTTTCGCACTTGTAACGGTACAACACGCAGTATCTGGCTTGTTCAAGCCGTTTTGTGTACTTTCACAACATTTCACCTATTGCAGTTTCGTACATGCAATAAAACAACACTATCTCGTTAGATGACGTCCTTTTTGGTGGTCTCACGACGCTACATAGCTTAAACTAACATAACTCAAGCTAACCTTCGCACTTCTATCGTTAGAAAACGTTTTACTCGCAACTTTACAATGTTTTCTACAAGATTACGACGGTTTCATGCGCTTTCACATTAGATATCGTAGTTCCCGACTTGTAATGTTGAAAAACACTACATCTCACTAAGTGACATTGTTTAATGCGGTTTTACGACGGTTGATATATCAACCTAACCTAACATTCGCACTTGTATCTAAAGACGCTCAATTACACTGTTTCGTTCACAATTACGATATTTGCTTGACCTCACCGTTTCTCACCAACCTATTACAGTACAGAACGCTGTATCTCGCTAAATGACATCGTTCTTTAAGGTTTCACGATACTTGCATGCGCTTTACCGAGAATATCACAATATAGCAGTTTCGCACTTGTAACGGTAGAACACGCAGTATTTGGCTTGTTCATGCCGTTTTGTGTGCTTTCACAACATTTCACCTATCGCAGTTTAATACTCGCAATAAAACAACACTATCTCGTTAGATGACGTCGTTTTTGGTGGTTTCACGACGCTACGTAGCTTAAACTAACATAACTCAACCTAACATAACCTTCACACTTCTATCGTTAGAAAACGTTTTACTCGCTACTTTACATTGCTTTCTACAACATTACGACGGTTTCAAGCGCTTTCACATTAGATATCGCAGTTCCCAACTTGTAAAGGTGAAAAACACTGCATCTCACTAAGTGACATTGTTTAATGCGGTTTTACGACGGTTCATACCTTGACCTAACGTAACCTAACCTAACCTAACCCAACCTAACCTAACCTAACGACGTTTGCAAGCGCTTTCACATTAGATATCGCAGTTCCCGACTTGTAATGGTGAAAAACACTGCATCTCACTAAGTGACATTGTTTAACGCGGTTTTACGACGGTTCATATCTTAACCTAACCTAACATTCGTACTTGTATTGAAAAACGCTCTATTACACTGTTTCGTTCACAATTACGATATTTGCATGACCTCACAGTTTTTCACCAACTTATTGCAGTACAGAACGCTGTATCTCGCTAAATGACATCGTTCTTTAAGGTTTCACGATGCTTGCATGCGCTTTAACGAGAATATCACATTATAGCAGTTTCGCACTTGTAACGGTACAACACGCAGTATCTGGCTTGTTCAAGCCGTTTTGTGTACTTTCACAACATTTCACCTATTGCAGTTTCGTACATGCAATAAAACAACACTATCTCGTTAGATGACGTCCTTTTTGGTGGTCTCACGACGCTACATAGCTTAAACTAACATAACTCAATCTAACCTTCGCACTTCTATCGTTAGAAAACGTTTTACTCGCAACTTTACAATGTTTTCTACAAGATTACGACGGTTTCATGCGCTTTCACATCAGATATCGTAGTTCCCGACTTGTAATGTTGAAAAACACTACATCTCACTAAGTGACATTGTTTAATGCGGTTTTACGACGGTGTATATCTCAACCTAACCTAACATTCGCACTTGTATCTAAGTACGCTCAATTACACTGTTTCGTTCACAATTACGATATTTGCTTGACCTCACAGTTTCTCACCAACTTATTACAGTACAGAACGCTGTATCTCGCTAAATGACATCGCTCTTTAAGGTTTCACGATACTTGCATGCGCTTTAACGAGAATATCACAATAAAGCAGTTTCGCACTTGTAACGGCACAAGACGCAGTATCTGGCTAGTTCATGCCATTTTGTGTGCTTTCCCAATATTTCACCTATCGCAGTTTCGTACTCGCAATAAAACAACGCTATCTCGTTAGATGACATCGTTTTTGGTGGCTTCACGACGCTACCTAGCTCAAACTAACCGAACCTTCGCACTTCTATCGTTAGAAAACGTTTTATTCGCTACTTTACAATGTTTTCTACAAGATTACGACGGTTTCATGCGCTTTCACATTAGATATCGCAGTTCCCGACTTGTAATGGTGAAAAACACAGCATCTCACTAAGTGACATTGTTTATTGCGGTTTTAGCGCGGTTCAGATCTTAACCTAACCTAACCTTACCTAACCCAACCTAACCTAACCTAACCTAACCAAACCTTACCTAACATCCCTAACCTAACCTAACCTAACCTAACCAAACCTAACCTAACCTAACCTAACGTAACCTAACCTAACCTAACCTAACCTAACCTAACGACGTTTGCAAGCGCTTTCACATTAGATATCGCAGTTCCCGACTTGTAATGGTGAAAAACACTGCATCTCACTAAGTGACATTGTTTAATGCGGTTTTACGACGGTTCATATCTTAACCTAACCTAACATTGGCACTTGCATTAAAAAACGCTCTATTACACTGTTTCGTTCACAATTAAGATATTTGCATAACCTCACAGTTTTTCACCAACTTATTGCAGTACAGAACGCTGTATCTCGCTAAATGACATCGTTCTTTAAGGTTTCACGATGCTTGCATGCGCTTTAACGAGAATATCACAACATAGCAGTTTCGCACTTGTAACGGTACAACACGCAGTATTTGGCTTGTTCATGCCGTTTTGTGTGCTTTCACAACATTTCACCTATCGCAGTTTCGTACTCGCAATAAAACAACACTATCTCGTTAGATGACGTTGTTTTTGGTAGTTTCACGACGCTACCTAGCTTAAACTAACATAACTCAACCTAACATAACCTTCGCACTTCTATCGTTAGAAAACGTTTTACTCGCTACTTTACATTGCTTTCTACTACATTACGACGGTTTCAAGCGCTTTCACATTAGATATCACAGTTCCCAACTTGTAAAGGTGAAAAACACTGCATCTCACTAAGTGACATTGTTTAATGCGGTTTTACGATGGTTCATACCTTAACCTAACGTAACCTAACCTAACCTAACCTTACCTAACCTAACCTAACCTAACCTAACCCAACCCAACCCAACCTAACCTAACCTAACCTAACCTAATTTAACCTAACCCAACCTAACCTAACCTAACCTAACCTAACCCAACCCAACCCAACCCAACCTAACCTAACCTAAGCTAACCTAACCTAAGCTAACCAAACCTAACCTAACCTAACTTAACCTAACCTAACGTAACCTAACCTAACCTAACCTATTCTAACGTAACCTAACCTTACCTGACCTAACCTAACCTAACGTAACCTAACCTAACCTAACATAACCTAACGTAACCTAACCTAACCTAACCTAACCTAACGTAACCTAACCTAACCTAACCCAACCTAACCCAACCCAACCCAACCCAACAACACCCAACCCAACCTAACCTAACCTAACCTAACCTTACCTAACCTAACCAAATTATCCTTACCTAACCTAACCTAACCTAACCTAACGTAACCTAACCTAACCTAACGTAACCTAACCTAACCTAACCTAGCCTAACCCAACCTTACCTAACCTAACCTAACCTAACCTAACCTAACCCAACTCAACCTAACCTAATCTAACCTAACCTAACCTAACCTAACCTAACCAAACCTAACCTAACCTAACCTAACGACGGTTGCAAGCGCTTTCACATTAAATATCGCAGTTCCCCACTTTTTATGGTGAAAAACACTGCATCTCAGTAGTTGACATTGTTTAATGCGGTTTTACGACGGTTCATATCTTAACCTAACCTAACATTCGCACTTGTATCTAAAAACGCTCAATTACACTGTTTCGTTCACAATTACGATATTTGCTTGACCTCACCGTTTCTCACCAACCTATTACAGTACAGAACGCTGTATCTCGCTAAATGACATCGTTCTTTAAGGTTTCACGATACTTGCATGCGCTTTACCGAGAATATCACAATATAGCAGTTTCGCACTTGTAACGGTAGAACACGCAGTATTTGGCTTGTTCATGCCGTTTTGTGTGCTTTCACAACATTTCACCTATCGCAGTTTAATACTCGCAATAAAACAACACTATCTCGTTAGATGACGTCGTTTTTGGTGGTTTCACGACGCTACGTAGCTTAAACTAACATAACTCAACCTAACATAACCTTCGCACTTCTATCGTTAGAAAACGTTTTACTCGCTACTTTACATTGCTTTCTACAACATTACGACGGTTTCAAGCGCTTTCACATTAGATATCGCAGTTCCCAACTTGTAAAGGTGAAAAACACTGCATCTCACTAAGTGACATTGTTTAATGCGGTTTTACGACGGTTCATACCTTGACCTAACGTAACCTAACCTAACCTAACCCAACCTAACCTAACATAACCTAACCTAACCTAACCTAACCTAACCAAACCTAACCTAACGTAACCTAACCTAACCTAACCTAACCTAACCTAACGACGTTTGCAAGCGCTTTCACATTAGATATCGCAGTTCCCGACTTGTAATGGTGAAAAACACTGCATCTCACTAAGTGACATTGTTTAATGCGGTTTTACGACGGTTCATATCTTAACCTAACCTAACATTCGTACTTGTATTGAAAAACGCTCTATTACACTGTTTCGTTCACAATTACGATATTTGCATAACCTCACAGTTTTTCACCAACTTATTGCAGTACAGAACGCTGTATCTCGCTAAATGACATCGTTCTTTAAGGTTTCACGATGCTTGCATGCGCTTTAACGAGAATATCACATTATAGCAGTTTCGCACTTGTAACGGTACAACACGCAGTATCTGGCTTGTTCAAGCCGTTTTGTGTACTTTCACAACATTTCACCTATTGCAGTTTCGTACATGCAATAAAACAACACTATCTCGTTAGATGACGTCCTTTTTGGTGGTCTCACGACGCTACATAGCTTAAACTAACATAACTCAAGCTAACCTTCGCACTTCTATCGTTAGAAAACGTTTTACTCGCAACTTTACAATGTTTTCTACAAGATTACGACGGTTTCATGCGCTTTCACATTAGATATCGTAGTTCCCGACTTGTAATGTTGAAAAACACTACATCTCACTAAGTGACATTGTTTAATGCGGTTTTACGACGGTTGATATATCAACCTAACCTAACATTCGCACTTGTATCTAAAGACGCTCAATTACACTGTTTCGTTCACAATTACGATATTTGCTTGACCTCACCGTTTCTCACCAACCTATTACAGTACAGAACGCTGTATCTCGCTAAATGACATCGTTCTTTAAGGTTTCACGATACTTGCATGCGCTTTACCGAGAATATCACAATATAGCAGTTTCGCACTTGTAACGGTAGAACACGCAGTATTTGGCTTGTTCATGCCGTTTTGTGTGCTTTCACAACATTTCACCTATCGCAGTTTAATACTCGCAATAAAACAACACTATCTCGTTAGATGACGTCGTTTTTGGTGGTTTCACGACGCTACGTAGCTTAAACTAACATAACTCAACCTAACATAACCTTCACACTTCTATCGTTAGAAAACGTTTTACTCGCTACTTTACATTGCTTTCTACAACATTACGACGGTTTCAAGCGCTTTCACATTAGATATCGCAGTTCCCAACTTGTAAAGGTGAAAAACACTGCATCTCACTAAGTGACATTGTTTAATGCGGTTTTACGACGGTTCATACCTTGACCTAACGTAACCTAACCTAACCTAACCCAACCTAACCTAACCTAACGACGTTTGCAAGCGCTTTCACATTAGATATCGCAGTTCCCGACTTGTAATGGTGAAAAACACTGCATCTCACTAAGTGACATTGTTTAACGCGGTTTTACGACGGTTCATATCTTAACCTAACCTAACATTCGTACTTGTATTGAAAAACGCTCTATTACACTGTTTCGTTCACAATTACGATATTTGCATGACCTCACAGTTTTTCACCAACTTATTGCAGTACAGAACGCTGTATCTCGCTAAATGACATCGTTCTTTAAGGTTTCACGATGCTTGCATGCGCTTTAACGAGAATATCACATTATAGCAGTTTCGCACTTGTAACGGTACAACACGCAGTATCTGGCTTGTTCAAGCCGTTTTGTGTACTTTCACAACATTTCACCTATTGCAGTTTCGTACATGCAATAAAACAACACTATCTCGTTAGATGACGTCCTTTTTGGTGGTCTCACGACGCTACATAGCTTAAACTAACATAACTCAATCTAACCTTCGCACTTCTATCGTTAGAAAACGTTTTACTCGCAACTTTACAATGTTTTCTACAAGATTACGACGGTTTCATGCGCTTTCACATCAGATATCGTAGTTCCCGACTTGTAATGTTGAAAAACACTACATCTCACTAAGTGACATTGTTTAATGCGGTTTTACGACGGTGTATATCTCAACCTAACCTAACATTCGCACTTGTATCTAAGTACGCTCAATTACACTGTTTCGTTCACAATTACGATATTTGCTTGACCTCACAGTTTCTCACCAACTTATTACAGTACAGAACGCTGTATCTCGCTAAATGACATCGCTCTTTAAGGTTTCACGATACTTGCATGCGCTTTAACGAGAATATCACAATAAAGCAGTTTCGCACTTGTAACGGCACAAGACGCAGTATCTGGCTAGTTCATGCCATTTTGTGTGCTTTCCCAATATTTCACCTATCGCAGTTTCGTACTCGCAATAAAACAACGCTATCTCGTTAGATGACATCGTTTTTGGTGGCTTCACGACGCTACCTAGCTCAAACTAACCGAACCTTCGCACTTCTATCGTTAGAAAACGTTTTATTCGCTACTTTACAATGTTTTCTACAAGATTACGACGGTTTCATGCGCTTTCACATTAGATATCGCAGTTCCCGACTTGTAATGGTGAAAAACACAGCATCTCACTAAGTGACATTGTTTATTGCGGTTTTAGCGCGGTTCAGATCTTAACCTAACCTAACCTTACCTAACCCAACCTAACCTAACCTAACCTAACCAAACCTTACCTAACATCCCTAACCTAACCTAACCTAACCTAACCAAACCTAACCTAACCTAACCTAACGTAACCTAACCTAACCTAACCTAACCTAACCTAACGACGTTTGCAAGCGCTTTCACATTAGATATCGCAGTTCCCGACTTGTAATGGTGAAAAACACTGCATCTCACTAAGTGACATTGTTTAATGCGGTTTTACGACGGTTCATATCTTAACCTAACCTAACATTGGCACTTGCATTAAAAAACGCTCTATTACACTGTTTCGTTCACAATTAAGATATTTGCATAACCTCACAGTTTTTCACCAACTTATTGCAGTACAGAACGCTGTATCTCGCTAAATGACATCGTTCTTTAAGGTTTCACGATGCTTGCATGCGCTTTAACGAGAATATCACAACATAGCAGTTTCGCACTTGTAACGGTACAACACGCAGTATTTGGCTTGTTCATGCCGTTTTGTGTGCTTTCACAACATTTCACCTATCGCAGTTTCGTACTCGCAATAAAACAACACTATCTCGTTAGATGACGTTGTTTTTGGTAGTTTCACGACGCTACCTAGCTTAAACTAACATAACTCAACCTAACATAACCTTCGCACTTCTATCGTTAGAAAACGTTTTACTCGCTACTTTACATTGCTTTCTACTACATTACGACGGTTTCAAGCGCTTTCACATTAGATATCACAGTTCCCAACTTGTAAAGGTGAAAAACACTGCATCTCACTAAGTGACATTGTTTAATGCGGTTTTACGACGGTTCATACCTTAACCTAACGTAACCTAACCTAACCTAACCTTACCTAACCTAACCTAACCTAACCTAACCCAACCCAACCCAACCTAACCTAACCTAACCTAACCTAATTTAACCTAACCCAACCTAACCTAACCTAACCTAACCTAACCCAACCCAACCCAACCCAACCCAACCTAACCTAACCTAATCTAACCTAACCAAACCTAACCTAACCTAACTTAACCTAACCTAACGTAACCTAACCTAACCTAACCTATTCTAACGTAACCTAACCTTACCTGACCTAACCTAACCTAACGTAACCTAACCTAACCTAACATAACCTAACGTAACCTAACCTAACCTAACCTAACGAAACCTAACCTAACCTAACCCAACCTAACCCAACCCAACCCAACCCAACAACACCCAACCCAACAACACCCAACCCAACCTAACCTAACCTAACCTTACCTAACCTAACCTAACCTAACCTAACGTAACCTAACCTAACCTAACGTAACCTAACCTAACCTAACGTAACCCAACCTAACCTAACCTAACCTAACCCAACCTAACCTAACCTAACCTAACCTAACCTAACCTAACCCAACCTAACCCAACTCAACCTAACCTAGCCTAATCTAACCTAACCTAACCTAACCTAACCTAACCTAAACTAACCTAACCTAACCTAAACTAACCTAACAACGGTTGCAAGCGCTTTCACATTAGATATCGCAGTTCCCGACTTTTAATGGTGAAAAACACTGCATCTCACTAATTGACATTGTTTAATGCGGTTTTACGACGGTTCATATCTTAACCTAACCTAACATTCGCACTTGTATCTAAAAACGCTCTATTACACTGTTTTGTTCACAATTACGATATTTGCATAACCTCACAGTTTTTCACCAACTTATTGCAGTACAGAACGTTGTATCTCGCTAAATGACATATTTCTTTAAGGTTTCACGATGCTTGCATGCGCTTTAACGAGAATATCACAATATAGCAGTTTCGCACTTGTAACGGTAGAACACGCAGTATTTGGCTTGTTCATGCCGTTTTGTGTGCTTTCACAACATTTCACCTATCGCAGTTTAATACTCGCAATAAAACAACACTATCTCTTTAGATGACGTCGTTTTTGGTAGTTTCACGACGCTACCTAGCCTAAACTAACCTAACCTAACCTAACCTTCGCACTTCTATCGTTAGAAAACGTTTTACTCGCAACTTTACAATGTTTTCTACAAGATTACGACGGTTTCATGCGCTTTCACATTAGATATTGTAGTTCCCGACTTGTAATGTTGAAAAACACTACATCTCACTAAGTGACATTGTTTAATGCGGTTTTACGATGGTTGATATGTCAACCTAACCTAACATTCGCACTTGTATCTAAAGACGCTCAATTACACTGTTTCGTTCACAATTACGATATTTGCTTGACCTCACAGTTTCTCACCAACTTATTACAGTACAGAACGCTGTATCTCGCTAAATGACATCGTTCTTTAAGGTTTCACGATACTTGCATGCGCTTTACCGAGAATGTCACAACATAGCAGTTTCGCACTTGTAACGGCACAAGACGCAGTATCTGGCTAGTTCATGCCATTTTGTGTGCTTTCCCAATATTTCACCTATCGCAGTTTCGTACTCGCAATAAAACAACACTATCTCGTTAGATGACATCGTTTTTGGTGGCTTCACGACGCTACCTAGCTCAAACTAACCGAACCTTCGCACTTCTATCGTTAGAAAACGTTTTATTCGCTACTTTACAATGTTTTCTACAAGATTACGACGGTTTCATGCGCTTTCACATTAGATATCGCAGTTCCCGACTTGTAATGGTGAAAAACACAGCATCTCACTAAGTGACATTGTTTAATGCGGTTTTAGCGCGGTTCATATCTTAACCTAACCTAACCTTACCTAACCCAACCTAACCTAACCTAACCTAACCAAACCTTACCTAACATCCCTAACCTAACCTAACCTAACCTAACCAAACCTAACCTAACCTAACCTAACGTAACCTAACCTAACCTAACCTAACCTAACCTAACCTAACGACGTTTGCAAGCGCTTTCACATTAGATATCGCAGTTCCCGACTTGTAATGGTGAAAAACACTGCATCTCACTAAGTGACATTGTTTAATGCGGTTTTACGACGGTTCATATCTTAACCTAACCTAACATTCGCACTTGTATTAAAAACGCTCTATTACACTGTTTCGTTCACAATTAGGATATTTGCATAACCTCACAGTTTTTCACCAACTTATTGCAGTACAGAACGCTGTATCTCGCTAAATGACATCGTTCTTTAAGGTTTCACGATGCTTGCATGCGCTTTACGAGAATATCACAACATAGCAGTTTCGCACTTGTAACGGTACAACACGCAGTATTTGGCTTGTTCATGCCGTTTTGTGTGCTTTCACAACATTTCACCTATCGCAGTTTCGTACTCGCAATAAAACAACACTATCTCGTTAGATGACGTTGTTTTTGGTAGTTGCACGACGCTACCTAGCTTAAACTAACATAACTCAACCTAACATAACCTTCGCACTTCTATCGTTAGAAAACGTTTTACTCGCTACTTTACATTGCTTTCTACAACATTATGACGGTTTCAAGCGCTTTCACATTAGATATCACAGTTCCCAACTTGTAAAGGTGAAAAACACTACATCTCACTAAGTGACATTGTTTAATGCGGTTTTACGACAGTTCATACCTTAACCTAACGTAACCTAACCTAACCTAACCTAACCTTACCTAACCTAACCTAACCTAACCTAACCCAACCCAACCCAACCTAACCTAACCTAACCTAACCTAAATAACCTAACCCAACCTAAGCTAACCTAACCTAACCTAACCCAACCCAACCCAACCCAACCTAACCTAACCTAAGCTAACCTAACCTAAGCTAACCAAACCTAACCTAACCTAACTTAACCTAACCTAACGTAACCTAACCTAACCTAACCTATTCTAACGTAACCTAACCTTACCTGACCTAACCTAACCTAACGTAACCTAACCTAACCTAACATAACCTAACGTAACCTAACCTAACCTAACCTAACCTAACGTAACCTAACCTAACCTAACCCAACCTAACCCAACCCAACCCAACCCAACAACACCCAACCCAACCTAACCTAACCTAACCTAACCTTACCTAACCTAACCAAATTATCCTTACCTAACCTAACCTAACCTAACCTAACGTAACCTAACCTAACCTAACGTAACCTAACCTAACCTAACCTAGCCTAACCCAACCTTACCTAACCTAACCTAACCTAACCTAACCTAACCCAACTCAACCTAACCTAATCTAACCTAACCTAACCTAACCTAACCTAACCAAACCTAACCTAACCTAACCTAACGACGGTTGCAAGCGCTTTCACATTAAATATCGCAGGTCCCCACTTTTTATGGTGAAAAACACTGCATCTCAGTAGTTGACATTGTTTAATGCGGTTTTACGACGGTTCATATCTTAACCTAACCTAACATTCGCACTTGTATCTAAAAACGCTCAATTACACTGTTTCGTTCACAATTACGATATTTGCTTGACCTCACCGTTTCTCACCAACCTATTACAGTACAGAACGCTGTATCTCGCTAAATGACATCGTTCTTTAAGGTTTCACGATACTTGCATGCGCTTTACCGAGAATATCACAATATAGCAGTTTCGCACTTGTAACGGTAGAACACGCAGTATTTGGCTTGTTCATGCCGTTTTGTGTGCTTTCACAACATTTCACCTATCGCAGTTTAATACTCGCAATAAAACAACACTATCTCGTTAGATGACGTCGTTTTTGGTGGTTTCACGACGCTACGTAGCTTAAACTAACATAACTCAACCTAACATAACCTTCGCACTTCTATCGTTAGAAAACGTTTTACTCGCTACTTTACATTGCTTTCTACAACATTACGACGGTTTCAAGCGCTTTCACATTAGATATCGCAGTTCCCAACTTGTAAAGGTGAAAAACACTGCATCTCACTAAGTGACATTGTTTAATGCGGTTTTACGACGGTTCATACCTTGACCTAACGTAACCTAACCTAACCTAACCCAACCTAACCTAACATAACCTAACCTAACCTAACCTAACCTAACCAAACCTAACCTAACGTAACCTAACCTAACCTAACCTAACCTAACCTAACGACGTTTGCAAGCGCTTTCACATTAGATATCGCAGTTCCCGACTTGTAATGGTGAAAAACACTGCATCTCACTAAGTGACATTGTTTAATGCGGTTTTACGACGGTTCATATCTTAACCTAACCTAACATTCGTACTTGTATTGAAAAACGCTCTATTACACTGTTTCGTTCACAATTACGATATTTGCATAACCTCACAGTTTTTCACCAACTTATTGCAGTACAGAACGCTGTATCTCGCTAAATGACATCGTTCTTTAAGGTTTCACGATGCTTGCATGCGCTTTAACGAGAATATCACATTATAGCAGTTTCGCACTTGTAACGGTACAACACGCAGTATCTGGCTTGTTCAAGCCGTTTTGTGTACTTTCACAACATTTCACCTATTGCAGTTTCGTACATGCAATAAAACAACACTATCTCGTTAGATGACGTCCTTTTTGGTGGTCTCACGACGCTACATAGCTTAAACTAACATAACTCAAGCTAACCTTCGCACTTCTATCGTTAGAAAACGTTTTACTCGCAACTTTACAATGTTTTCTACAAGATTACGACGGTTTCATGCGCTTTCACATTAGATATCGTAGTTCCCGACTTGTAATGTTGAAAAACACTACATCTCACTAAGTGACATTGTTTAATGCGGTTTTACGACGGTTGATATATCAACCTAACCTAACATTCGCACTTGTATCTAAAGACGCTCAATTACACTGTTTCGTTCACAATTACGATATTTGCTTGACCTCACCGTTTCTCACCAACCTATTACAGTACAGAACGCTGTATCTCGCTAAATGACATCGTTCTTTAAGGTTTCACGATACTTGCATGCGCTTTACCGAGAATATCACAATATAGCAGTTTCGCACTTGTAACGGTAGAACACGCAGTATTTGGCTTGTTCATGCCGTTTTGTGTGCTTTCACAACATTTCACCTATCGCAGTTTAATACTCGCAATAAAACAACACTATCTCGTTAGATGACGTCGTTTTTGGTGGTTTCACGACGCTACGTAGCTTAAACTAACATAACTCAACCTAACATAACCTTCACACTTCTATCGTTAGAAAACGTTTTACTCGCTACTTTACATTGCTTTCTACAACATTACGACGGTTTCAAGCGCTTTCACATTAGATATCGCAGTTCCCAACTTGTAAAGGTGAAAAACACTGCATCTCACTAAGTGACATTGTTTAATGCGGTTTTACGACGGTTCATACCTTGACCTAACGTAACCTAACCTAACCTAACCCAACCTAACCTAACCTAACGACGTTTGCAAGCGCTTTCACATTAGATATCGCAGTTCCCGACTTGTAATGGTGAAAAACACTGCATCTCACTAAGTGACATTGTTTAACGCGGTTTTACGACGGTTCATATCTTAACCTAACCTAACATTCGTACTTGTATTGAAAAACGCTCTATTACACTGTTTCGTTCACAATTACGATATTTGCATGACCTCACAGTTTTTCACCAACTTATTGCAGTACAGAACGCTGTATCTCGCTAAATGACATCGTTCTTTAAGGTTTCACGATGCTTGCATGCGCTTTAACGAGAATATCACATTATAGCAGTTTCGCACTTGTAACGGTACAACACGCAGTATCTGGCTTGTTCAAGCCGTTTTGTGTACTTTCACAACATTTCACCTATTGCAGTTTCGTACATGCAATAAAACAACACTATCTCGTTAGATGACGTCCTTTTTGGTGGTCTCACGACGCTACATAGCTTAAACTAACATAACTCAATCTAACCTTCGCACTTCTATCGTTAGAAAACGTTTTACTCGCAACTTTACAATGTTTTCTACAAGATTACGACGGTTTCATGCGCTTTCACATCAGATATCGTAGTTCCCGACTTGTAATGTTGAAAAACACTACATCTCACTAAGTGACATTGTTTAATGCGGTTTTACGACGGTGTATATCTCAACCTAACCTAACATTCGCACTTGTATCTAAGTACGCTCAATTACACTGTTTCGTTCACAATTACGATATTTGCTTGACCTCACAGTTTCTCACCAACTTATTACAGTACAGAACGCTGTATCTCGCTAAATGACATCGCTCTTTAAGGTTTCACGATACTTGCATGCGCTTTAACGAGAATATCACAATAAAGCAGTTTCGCACTTGTAACGGCACAAGACGCAGTATCTGGCTAGTTCATGCCATTTTGTGTGCTTTCCCAATATTTCACCTATCGCAGTTTCGTACTCGCAATAAAACAACGCTATCTCGTTAGATGACATCGTTTTTGGTGGCTTCACGACGCTACCTAGCTCAAACTAACCGAACCTTCGCACTTCTATCGTTAGAAAACGTTTTATTCGCTACTTTACAATGTTTTCTACAAGATTACGACGGTTTCATGCGCTTTCACATTAGATATCGCAGTTCCCGACTTGTAATGGTGAAAAACACAGCATCTCACTAAGTGACATTGTTTATTGCGGTTTTAGCGCGGTTCAGATCTTAACCTAACCTAACCTTACCTAACCCAACCTAACCTAACCTAACCTAACCAAACCTTACCTAACATCCCTAACCTAACCTAACCTAACCTAACCAAACCTAACCTAACCTAACCTAACGTAACCTAACCTAACCTAACCTAACCTAACCTAACGACGTTTGCAAGCGCTTTCACATTAGATATCGCAGTTCCCGACTTGTAATGGTGAAAAACACTGCATCTCACTAAGTGACATTGTTTAATGCGGTTTTACGACGGTTCATATCTTAACCTAACCTAACATTCGCACTTGCATTAAAAAACGCTCTATTACACTGTTTCGTTCACAATTAAGATATTTGCATAACCTCACAGTTTTTCACCAACTTATTGCAGTACAGAACGCTGTATCTCGCTAAATGACATCGTTCTTTAAGGTTTCACGATGCTTGCATGCGCTTTAACGAGAATATCACAACATAGCAGTTTCGCACTTGTAACGGTACAACACGCAGTATTTGGCTTGTTCATGCCGTTTTGTGTGCTTTCACAACATTTCACCTATCGCAGTTTCGTACTCGCAATAAAACAACACTATCTCGTTAGATGACGTTGTTTTTGGTAGTTTCACGACGCTACCTAGCTTAAACTAACATAACTCAACCTAACATAACCTTCGCACTTCTATCGTTAGAAAACGTTTTACTCGCTACTTTACATTGCTTTCTACTACATTACGACGGTTTCAAGCGCTTTCACATTAGATATCACAGTTCCCAACTTGTAAAGGTGAAAAACACTGCATCTCACTAAGTGACATTGTTTAATGCGGTTTTACGACGGTTCATACCTTAACCTAACGTAACCTAACCTAACCTAACCTTACCTATTCTAACCTAACCTAACCTAACCCAACCCAACCCAACCTAACCTAACCTAACCTAACCTAAACTAAACTAACCCAACCTAACCTAACCTAACCTAACCTAACCCAACCCAACCCAACCCAACCTAACCTAACCTAAGCTAACCTAACCAAACCTAACCTAACCTAACTTAACCTAACCTAACGTAACCTAACCTAACCTAACCTATTCTAACGTAACCTAACCTTACCTGACCTAACCTAACCTAACGTAACCTAACCTAACCTAACATAACCTAACGTAACCTAACCTAAACTAACCTAACGTAACCTAACCTAACCTAACCCAACCTAACCCAACCCAACCCAACCCAACAACACCCAACCCAACCTAACCTAACCTAACCTTACCTAACCTAACCAAATTATCCTTACCTAACCTAACCTAACCTAACGTAACCTAACCTAACCTAACCTAACGTAACCTAACCTAACCTAACCTAACGTAACCCAACCTAACCTAATCTAACCTAACCCAACCCAACCTAACCTAACCTAACCTAACCTAACCCAACTCAACCCAACCTAACCTAATCTAACCTAACCTAACCTAACTTAACAAAACCTAACCTAACCTAACCTAACCTAACAACGGTTGCAAGCGCTTTCACATTAGATATCGCAGTTCCCGACTTTTAATGGTGAAAAACACTGCATCTCACTAATTGACATTGTTTAATGCGGTTTTACGACGGTTCATATCTTAACCTAACCTAACATTTGCACTTGTATCTAAAAACGCTCTATTACACTGTTTTGTTCACAATTACGATATTTGCATAACCTCACAGTTTTTCACCAACTTATTGCAGTACAGAACGTTGTATCTCGCTAAATGACATATTTTTTAAGGTTTCACGATGCTTGCATGCGCTTTAACGAGAATATCACAATATAGCAGTTTCGCACTTGTAACGGTAGAACACGCAGTATTTGGCTTGTTCATGCCGTTTTGTGTGCTTTCACAACATTTCACCTATCGCAGTTTAATACTCGCTATAAAACAACACTATCTCGTTAGATGACGTCGTTTTTGGTAGTTTCACGACGCTACCTAGCTTAAACTAACCTAACATAACCTAACCTTCGCACTTCTATCGTTAGAAAACGTTTTACTCGCAACTTTACAATGTTTTCTACAAGATTACGACGGTTTCATGCGCTTTCACATTAGATATCGTAGTTCCCGACTTGTAATGTTGAAAAACACTACATCTCACTAAGTGACATTGTTTAATGCGGTTTTACGACGGTTGATATGTCAACCTAACCTAACATTCGCACTTGCATCTAAAGACGCTCAATTACACTGTTTCGTTCACAATTGCGATATTTGCTTGACCTCACAGTTTCTCACCAACTTATTACAGTACAGAACGCTGTATCTCGCTAAATGACATCGTTCTTTAAGGTTTCACGATACTTGCATGCGCTTTACCGAGAATGTCAAAACATAGCAGTTTCGCACTTGTAACGGTACAACACGCAGTATTTGGCTTGTTCATGCCGTTTTGTGTGCTTTCACAACATTTTACCTATCGCAGTTTCGTACTCGCAATAAAACAACACTATCTTGTTAGATGACGTCGTTTTTGGTGGTTTCACGACGCTACCTAGCTTAAACTAACATAACTCAACCTAACATAACCTTCGCATTTCTATCGTTAGAAAACGTTTTACTCGCTACTTTACATTGCTTTCTACAACATTACGACGGTTTCAAGCGCTTTCACATTAGATATCGCAGTTCCCAACTTGTAAAGGTGAAAAACACTGCATCTCACTAAGCGACATTGTTTATTGCGGTTTTACGACGGTTCATACCTTAACCTAACGTAACCTAACCTAACCTAACCCAACCTAACCTAACATAACCTAACCTAACCTAACCTAACCTAACCAAACCTAACCTAACGTAACCTAACCAAACCTAACCTAACGACGTTTGCAAGCGCTTTCACATTAGATATCGCAGTTCCCGACTTGTAATGGTGAAAAACACTGCATCTCACTAAGTGACATTGTTTAGTGCGGTTTTACGACGGTTCATATCTTAACCTAACCTAACATTCGTACTTGTATTGAAAAACGCTCTATTACACTGTTTCGTTCACAATTACGATATTTGCATAACCTCACAGTTTTTCACCAACTTATTGCAGTACAGAACGCTGTATCTCGCTAAATGACATTGTCATTAAGGTTTCACGATGCTTGCATGCGCTTTAACGAGAATATCACAATATAGCAGTTTCGCACTTGTAACGGTAGAACTCGCAGTATTTGGCTTGTTCATGCCGTTTTGTGTGCTTTCACAACATTTCAC
>NC_134700.1:3567500-3597500 GCF_043290135.1 Rhipicephalus microplus | reverse complement strand
ACATTAGATATCGCAGTTCCCAACTTGTAAAGGTGAAAAACACTGCATCTCACTAAGTGACATTGTTTAATGCGGTTTTACGACGGTTCATACCTTGACCTAACGTAACCTAACCTAACCTAACCCAACCTAACCTAACATAACCTAACCTAACCTAACCTAACCTAACCAAACCTAACCTAACGTAACCTAACCTAACCTAACCTAACCTAACCTAACGACGTTTGCAAGCGCTTTCACATTAGATATCGCAGTTCCCGACTTGTAATGGTGAAAAACACTGCATCTCACTAAGTGACATTGTTTAATGCGGTTTTACGACGGTTCA
Source organism: Rhipicephalus microplus (assembly GCF_043290135.1). Lineage (NCBI taxonomy): Eukaryota > Metazoa > Arthropoda > Arachnida > Ixodida > Ixodidae > Rhipicephalus > Rhipicephalus microplus. The sequence continues at coordinate 3,597,172 of NC_134700.1, read as the reverse complement.
TATCTTAACCTAACCTAACATTCGTACTTGTATTGAAAAACGCTCTATTACACTGTTTCGTTCACAATTACGATATTTGCATAACCTCACAGTTTTTCACCAACTTATTGCAGTACAGAACGCTGTATCTCGCTAAATGACATCGTTCTTTAAGGTTTCACGATGCTTGCATGCGCTTTAACGAGAATATCACATTATAGCAGTTTCGCACTTGTAACGGTACAACACGCAGTATCTGGCTTGTTCAAGCCGTTTTGTGTACTTTCACAACATTTCACCTATTGCAGTTTCGTACATGCAATAAAACAACACTATCTCGTTAGATGACGTCCTTTTTGGTGGTCTCACGACGCTACATAGCTTAAACTAACATAACTCAAGCTAACCTTCGCACTTCTATCGTTAGAAAACGTTTTACTCGCTACTTTACATTGCTTTCTACAACATTACGACGGTTTCAAGCGCTTTCACATTAGATATCGCAGTTCCCAACTTGTAAAGGTGAAAAACACTGCATCTCACTAAGTGACATTGTTTAATGCGGTTTTACGACGGTTCATACCTTGACCTAACGTAACCTAACCTAACCTAACCCAACCTAACCTAACCTAACGACGTTTGCAAGCGCTTTCACATTAGATATCGCAGTTCCCGACTTGTAATGGTGAAAAACACTGCATCTCACTAAGTGACATTGTTTAATGCGGTTTTACGACGGTTCATATCTTAACCTAACCTAACATTCGTACTTGTATTGAAAAACGCTCTATTACACTGTTTCGTTCACAATTACGATATTTTCATAACCTCACAGTTTTTCACCAACTTATTGCAGTACAGAACGCTGTATCTCGCTAAATGACATCGTTCTTTAAGGTTTCACGATGCTTGCATGCGCTTTAACGAGAATATCACATTATAGCAGTTTCGCACTTGTAACGGTACAACACGCAGTATCTGGCTTGTTCAAGCCGTTTTGTGTACTTTCACAACATTTCACCTATTGCAGTTTCGTACATGCAATAAAACAACACTATCTCGTTAGATGACGTCCTTTTTGGTGGTCTCACGACGCTACATAGCTTAAACTAACATAACTCAAGCTAACCTTCGCACTTCTATCGTTAGAAAACGTTTTACTCGCAACTTTACAATGTTTTCTACAAGATTACGACGGTTTCATGCGCTTTCACATTAGATATCGTAGTTCCCGACTTGTAATGTTGAAAAACACTACATCTCACTAAGTGACATTGTTTAATGCGGTTTTACGACGGTGTATATCTCAACCTAACCTAACATTCGCACTTGTATCTAAGTACGCTCAATTACACTGTTTCGTTCACAATTACGATATTTGCTTGACCTCACAGTTTCTCACCAACTTATTACAGTACAGAACGCTGTATCTCGCTAAATGACATCGTTCTTTAAGGTTTCACGATACTTGCATGCGCTTTAACGAGAATATCACAATAAAGCAGTTTCGCACTTGTAACGGCACAAGACGCAGTATCTGGCTAGTTCATGCCATTTTGTGTGCTTTCCCAATATTTCACCTATCGCAGTTTCGTACTCGCAATAAAATTACGCTATCTCGTTAGATCACATCGTTTTTGGTGGCTTCACGACGCTACCTAGCTCAAACTAACCGAACCTTCGCACTTCTATCGTTAGAAAACGTTTTATTCGCTACTTTACAATGTTTTCTACAAGATTACGACGGTTTCATGCGCTTTCACATTAGATATCGCAGTTCCCGACTTGTAATGGTGAAAAACACAGCATCTCACTAAGTGACATTGTTTATTGCGGTTTTAGCGCGGTTCAGATCTTAACCTAACCTAACCTTACCTAACCCAACCTAACCTAACCTAACCTAACCAAACCTTACCTAACATCCCTAACCTAACCTAACCTAACCTAACGTAACCTAACCTAACCTAACCTAACGACGTTTGCAAGCGCTTTCACATTAGATATCGCAGTTCCCGACTTGTAATGGTGAAAAACACTGCATCTCACTAAGTGACATTGTTTAATGCGGTTTTACGACGGTTCATATCTTAACCTAACCTAACATTCGCACTTGCATTAAAAAACGCTCTATTACACTGTTTCGTTCACAATTAGGATATTTGCATAACCTCACAGTTTTTCACCAACTTATTGCAGTACAGAACGCTGTATCTCGCTAAATGACATCGTTCTTTAAGGTTTCACAATGCTTGCATGCGCTTTAACTAGAATATCACAACATAGCAGTTTCGCACTTGTAACGGTACAACACGCAGTATTTGGCTTGTTCATGCCGTTTTGTGTGCTTTCACAACATTTCACCTATCGCAGTTTCGTACTCGCAATAAAACAACACTATCTCGTTAGATGACGTTGTTTTTGGTAGTTTCACGACGCTACCTAGCTTAAACTAACATAACTCAACCTAACATAACCTTCGCACTTCTATCGTTAGAAAACGTTTTACTCTCTACTTTACATTGCTTTCTACTACATTACGACGGTTTCAAGCGCTTTCACATTAGATATCACAGTTCCCAACTTGTAAAGGTGAAAAACACTGCATCTCACTAAGTGACATTGTTTAATGCGGTTTTACGACGGTTCATACCTTAACCTAACGTAACCTAACCTAACCTAACCTTACCTATTCTAACCTAACCTAACCTAACCCAACCCAACCCAACCTAACCTAACCTAACCTAACCTAAACTAACCTAACCCAACCTAACCCAACCCAACCCAACCCAACCTAACCTAACCTAAGCTAACCTAACCAAACCTAACCTAACCTAACTTAACCTAACCTAACGTAACCTAACCTAACCTAACCTATTCTAACGTAACCTAACCTTACCTGACCTAACCTAACCTAACGTAACCTAACCTAACCTAACATAACCTAACGTAACCTAACCTAACCTAACCTAACGTAACCTAACCTAACCTAACCCAACCTAACCCAACCCAACCCAACCCAACAACACCCAACCCAACCTAACCTAACCTAACCTTACCTAACCTAACCAAATTATCCTTACCTAACCTAACCTAACCTAACGTAACCTAACCTAACCTAACCTAACCTAACCTAACGTAACCCAACCTAACCTAATCTAACCTAACCCAACCTAACCTAACCTAACCTAACCTAACCCAACTCAACCCAACCTAACCTAATCTAACCTAACCTAACCTAACAACGGTTGCAAGCGCTTTCACATTAGATATCGCAGTTCCCGACTTTTAATGGTGAAAAACACTGCATCTCACTAATTGACATTGTTTAATGCGGTTTTACGACGGTTCATATCTTAACCTAACCTAACATTTGCACTTGTATCTAAAAACGCTCTATTACACTGTTTTGTTCACAATTACGATATTTGCATAACCTCACAGTTTTTCACCAACTTATTGCAGTACAGAACGTTGTATCTCGCTAAATGACATATTTTTTAAGGTTTCACGATGCTTGCATGCGCTTTAACGAGAATATCACAATATAGCAGTTTCGCACTTGTAACGGTACAACACGCAGTATTTGGCTTGTTCATGCCGTTTTGTGTGCTTTCACAACATTTTACCTATCGCAGTTTCGTACTCGCAATAAAACAACACTATCTTGTTAGATGACGTCGTTTTTGGTGGTTTCACGACGCTACCTAGCTTAAACTAACATAACTCAACCTAACATAACCTTCGCATTTCTATCGTTAGAAAACGTTTTACTCGCTACTTTACATTGCTTTCTACAACATTACGACGGTTTCAAGCGCTTTCACATTAGATATCGCAGTTCCCAACTTGTAAAGGTGAAAAACACTGCATCTCACTAAGCGACATTGTTTATTGCGGTTTTACGACAGTTCATACCTTAACCTAACGTAACCTAACCTAACCTAACCCAACCTAACCTAACATAACCTAACCTAACCTAACCTAACCTAACCAAACCTAACCTAACGTAACCTAACCTAACCTAACCTAACCTAACCTAACCTAACGACGTTTGCAAGCGCTTTCACATTAGATATCGCAGTTCCCGACTTGTAATGGTGAAAAACACTGCATCTCACTAAGTGACATTGTTTAGTGCGGTTTTACGACGGTTCATATCTTAACCTAACCTAACATTCGTACTTGTATTGAAAAACGCTCTATTACACTGTTTCGTTCACAATTACGATATTTGCATAACCTCACAGTTTTTCACCAACTTATTGCAGTACAGAACGCTGTATCTCGCTAAATGACATTGTTCTTTAAGGTTTCACGATGCTTGCATGCGCTTTAACGAGAATATCACAATATAGCAGTTTCGCACTTGTAACGGTAGAACACGCAGTATTTGGCTTGTTCATGCCGTTTTGTGTGCATTCACATTTCACCTATCGCAGTTTAATACTCGCAATAAAACAACACTATCTCGTTAGATGACGTCGTTTTTGGTAGTTTCACGACGCTACCTAGCTTAAACTAACCTAACCTAACCTAACCTTCGCATTTCTATCGTTAGAAAACGTTTTACTCGCAACTTTACAATGTTTTCTACAAGATTACGACGGTTTCATGCGCTTTCACATTAGATATCGCAGTTCCCAACTTGTAAAGATGAAAAACACTGCATCTCACTAAGTGACATTGTTTCATGCGGTTTTACGACGGTTCATACCTTAACCTAACGTAACCTAACCTAACCTAACCTTACCTAACCTAACCTAACCCAACCCTACCCAACCTAACCTAACCTAACCTAACCTAAACTAACCTAACCCAACCCAACCTAACCTAACCTAACCTAACCCAACCTAACCCAACCTAACCTAACCTAAGCTAACCTAACCTAACCTAACCAAACGTAACCTAACCTAACTTAACCTAACCTAACGTAACCTAACCTAACCTGACCTATTCTAACGTAACCTAACCTTACCTGACCTAACCTAACCTAACGTAACCTAACCTAACCTAAAATAACCCAACGTAACCTAACCTAACCTAACCTAACGTAACCTAACCTAACCTAACCCAACCTAACCCAACCCAACCCAACAACACCCAACCCAACCTAACCTAACCTAACCTAACCTTACCTAACCTAACCAAATTATCCTTACCTAACCTAACCTAACCTAATGTAACCTAACCTAACCTAACCTAACGTAACCTAACCTAACCTAACGTAACCTAACCTAACCTAACCTAACCTAACCCAACCTAACCTAACCTAACCTAACCTAACCCAACTCAACCCAACCTAACCTAATCTAACCTAACCTAACCTAACCTAACCAAACCTAACCTAACCTAACCTAACCTAACCTAACCTAACGACGGTTGCAAGCGCTTTCACATTAGATAACGCAGTTCCCCACTTTTAATGGTGAAAAACACTGCATCTCACTAATTGACATTGTTTAATGCGGTTTTACGACGGTTCATATCTTAACCTAACCTAACATTCGCACTTGTATCTAAAAACGCTCTATTACACTGTTTTGTTCACAATTACGATATTTGCATAACCTCACAGTTTTTCACCAACTTATTGCAGTACAGAACGCTGTATCTCGCTAAATGGCATCGTTCTTTAAGGTTTCACGATGCTTGCATGCGCTTTAACGAGAATATCACAATATAGCAGTTTCGCACTTGTAACGGTAGAACACGCAGTATTTGGCTTGTTCATGCCGTTTTGTGTGCTTTCACAACATTTCACCTATCGCAGTTTAATACTCGCTATAAAACAACACTATCTCGTTAGATGACGTCGTTTTTGGTAGTTTCACGACGCTACCTAGCTTAAACTAACCTAACCTAACCTAACCTTCGCACTTCTATCGTTAGAAAACGTTTTACTCGCAACTTTACAATGTTTTCTACAAGATTACGACGGTTTCATGCGCTTTCACATTAGATATCGCAGTTCCCAACTTGTAAAGGTGAAAAACACTGCATCTCACTAAGTGACATTGTTTATTGCGGTTTTACGACGGTTCATACCTTGACCTAACGTAACCTAACCTAACCTAACCCAACCTAACCTAACCTAACATAACCTAACCTAACCTAACCTAACCTAACCTAAATAACCTAACCCAACCTAACCTAACCTAACCTAACCCAACCCAACCCAACCCAACCTAACCTAACCTAAGCTAACCTAACCTAAGCTAACCAAACCTAACCTAACCTAACTTAACCTAACCTAACGTAACCTAACCTAACCTAACCTATTCTAACGTAACCTAACCTTACCTGACCTAACCTAACCTAACGTAACCTAACCTAACCTAACATAACCTAACGTAACCTAACCTAACCTAACCTAACCTAACGTAACCTAACCTAACCTAACCCAACCTAACCCAACCCAACCCAACCCAACAACACCCAACCCAACCTAACCTAACCTAACCTAACCTTACCTAACCTAACCAAATTATCCTTACTTAACCTAACCTAACCTAACCTAACGTAACCTAACCTAACCTAACGTAACCTAACCTAACCTAACCTAACCTAACCCAACCTTACCTAACCTAACCTAACCTAACCTAACCTAACCTAACCCAACTCAACCTAACCTAATCTAACCTAACCTAAACTAACCTAACCAAACCTAACCTAACCTAACCTAACGACGGTTGCAAGCGCTTTCACATTAAATATCGCAGTTCCCCACTTTTTATGGTGAAAAACACTGCATCTCAGTAATTGACATTGTTTAATGCGGTTTTACGACGGTTCATATCTTAACCTAACCTAACATTCGCACTTGTATCTAAAAACGCTCAATTACACTGTTTCGTTCACAATTACGATATTTGCTTGACCTCACCGTTTCTCACCAACCTATTACAGTACAGAACGCTGTATCTCGCTAAATGACATCGTTCTTTAAGGTTTCACGATACTTGCATGCGCTTTACCGAGAATATCACAATATAGCAGTTTCGCACTTGTAACGGTAGAACACGCAGTATTTGGCTTGTTCATGCCGTTTTGTGTGCTTTCACAACATTTCACCTATCGCAGTTTAATACTCGCAATAAAACAACACTATCTCGTTAGATGACGTCGTTTTTGGTGGTTTCACGACGCTACGTAGCTTAAACTAACATAACTCAACCTAACATAACCTTCGCACTTCTATCGTTAGAAAACGTTTTACTCGCTACTTTACATTGCTTTCTACAACATTACGACGGTTTCAAGCGCTTTCACATTAGATATCGCAGTTCCCAACTTGTAAAGGTGAAAAACACCGCATCTCACTAAGTGACATTGTTTAATGCGGTTTTACGACGGTTCATACCTTGACCTAACGTAACCTAACCTAAACTAACCCAACCTAACCTAACATAACCTAACCTAACCTAACCTAACCTAACCAAACCTAACCTAACGTAACCTAACCTAACCTAACCTAACCTAACCTAACCTAACGACGTTTGCAAGCGCTTTCACATTAGATATCGCAGTTCCCGACTTGTAATGGTGAAAAACACTGCATCTCACTAAGTGACATTGTTTAATGCGGTTTTACGACGGTTCATATCTTAACCTAACCTAACATTCGTACTTGTATTGAAAAACGCTCTATTACACTGTTTCGTTCACAATTACGATATTTGCATAACCTCACAGTTTTTCACCAACTTATTGCAGTACAGAACGCTGTATCTCGCTAAATGACATCGTTCTTTAAGGTTTCACGATGCTTGCATGCGCTTTAACGAGAATATCACATTATAGCAGTTTCGCACTTGTAACGGTACAACACGCAGTATCTGGCTTGTTCAAGCCGTTTTGTGTACTTTCACAACATTTCACCTATTGCAGTTTCGTACATGCAATAAAACAACACTATCTCGTTAGATGACGTCCTTTTTGGTGGTCTCACGACGCTACATAGCTTAAACTAACATAACTCAAGCTAACCTTCGTACTTCTATCGTTAGAAAACGTTTTACTCGCAACTTTACAATGTTTTCTACAAGATTACGACGGTTTCATGCGCTTTCACATTAGATATCGTAGTTCCCGACTTGTAATGTTGAAAAACACTACATCTCACTAATTGACATTGTTTAATGCGGTTTTACGACGGTTGATATATCAACCTAACCTAACATTCGCACTTGTATCTAAAGACGCTCAATTACACTGTTTCGTTCACAATTACGATATTTGCTTGACCTCACCGTTTCTCACCAACCTATTACAGTACAGAACGCTGTATCTCGCTAAATGACATCGTTCTTTAAGGTTTCACGATACTTGCATGCGCTTTACCGAGAATATCACAATATAGCAGTTTCGCACTTGTAACGGTAGAACACGCAGTATTTGGCTTGTTCATGCCGTTTTGTGTGCTTTCACAATATTTCACCTATCGCAGTTTCGTACTCGCAATAAAACAACGCTATCTCGTTAGATGACATCGTTTTTGGTGGCTTCACGACGCTACCTAGCTCAAACTAACCGAACCTTCGCACTTCTATCGTTAGAAAACGTTTTATTCGCTACTTTACAATGTTTTCTACAAGATTACGACGGTTTCATGCGCTTTCACATTAGATATCGCAGTTCCCGACTTGTAATGGTGAAAAACACAGCATCTCACTAAGTGACATTGTTTATTGCGGTTTTAGCGCGGTTCAGATCTTAACCTAACCTAACCTTACCTAACCCAACCTAACCTAACCTAACCTAACCAAACCTTACCTAACATCCCTAACCTAACCTAACCTAACCTAACCAAACCTAACCTAACCTAACCTAACGTAACCTAACCTAACCTAACCTAACCTAACCTAACGACGTTTGCAAGCGCTTTCACATTAGATATCGCAGTTCCCGACTTGTAATGGTGAAAAACACTGCATCTCACTAAGTGACATTGTTTAATGCGGTTTTACGACGGTTCATATCTTAACCTAACCTAACATTCGCACTTGCATTAAAAAACGCTCTATTACACTGTTTCGTTCACAATTAGGATATTTGCATAACCTCACAGTTTTTCACCAACTTATTGCAGTACAGAACGCTGTATCTCGCTAAATGACATCGTTCTTTAAGGTTTCACGATGCTTGCATGCGCTTTAACGAGAATATCACAACATAGCAGTTTCGCACTTGTAACGGTACAACACGCAGTATTTGGCTTGTTCATGCCGTTTTGTGTGCTTTCACAACATTTCACCTATCGCAGTTTCGTACTCGCAATAAAACAACACTATCTCGTTAGATGACGTTGTTTTTGGTAGTTTCACGACGCTACCTAGCTTAAACTAACATAACTCAACCTAACATAACCTTCGCACTTCTATCGTTAGAAAACGTTTTACTCGCTACTTTACATTGCTTTCTACTACATTACGACGGTTTCAAGCGCTTTCACATTAGATATCACAGTTCCCAACTTGTAAAGGTGAAAAACACTGCATCTCACTAAGTGACATTGTTTAATGCGGTTTTACGACGGTTCATACCTTAACCTAACGTAACCTAACCTAACCTAACCTTACCTATTCTAACCTAACCTAACCTAACCCAACCCAACCCAACCTAACCTAACCTAACCTAACCTAAACTAACCTAACCCAACCTAACCTAACCTAACCTAACCTAACCCAACCCAACCCAACCCAACCTAACCTAACCTAAGCTAACCTAACCAAACCTAACCTAACCTAACTTAACCTAACCTAACGTAACCTAACCTAACCTAACCTATTCTAACGTAACCTAACCTTACCTGACCAAACCTAACCTAACGTAACCTAACCTAACCTAACATAACCTAACGTAACCTAACCTAACCTAACCTAACGTAACCTAACCTAACCTAACCCAACCTAACCCAACCCAACCCAACAACACCCAACCCAACCTAACCTAACCTAACCTTACCTAACCTAACCAAATTATCCTTACCTAACCTAACCTAACCTAACGTAACCTAACCTAACCTAACCTAACGTAACCTAACCTAACCTAACGTAACCCAACCTAACCTAATCTAACCTAACCCAACCTAACCTAACCTAACCTAACCTAACTTAACAAAACCTAACCTAACCTAACCTAACAACGGTTGCAAGCGCTTTCACATTAGATATCGCAGTTCCCGACTTTTAATGGTGAAAAACACTGCATCTCACTAATTGACATTGTTTAATGCGGTTTTACGACGGTTCATATCTTAACCTAACCTAACATTTGCACTTGTATCTAAAAACGCTCTATTACACTGTTTTGTTCACAATTACGATATTTGCATAACCTCACAGTTTTTCACCAACTTATTGCAGTACAGAACGTTGTATCTCGCTAAATGACATATTTTTTAAGGTTTCACGATGCTTGCATGCGCTTTAACGAGAATATCACAATATAGCAGTTTCGCACTTGTAACGGTAGAACACGCAGTATTTGGCTTGTTCATGCCGTTTTGTGTGCTTTCACAACATTTCACCTATCGCAGTTTAATACTCGCTATAAAACAACACTATCTCGTTAGATGACGTCGTTTTTGGTAGTTTCACGACGCTACCTAGCTTAAACTAACCTAACATAACCTAACCTTCGCACTTCTATCGTTAGAAAACGTTTTACTCGCAACTTTACAATGTTTTCTACAAGATTACGACGGTTTCATGCGCTTTCACATTAGATATCGTAGTTCCCGACTTGTAATGTTGAAAAACACTACATCTCACTAAGTGACATTGTTTAATGCGGTTTTACGACGGTTGATATGTCAACCTAACCTAACATTCGCACTTGCATCTAAAGACGCTCAATTACACTGTTTCGTTCACAATTACGATATTTGCTTGACCTCACAGTTTCTCACCAACTTATTACAGTACAGAACGCTGTATCTCGCTAAATGACATCGTTCTTTAAGGTTTCACGATACTTGCATGCGCTTTACCGAGAATGTCAAAACATAGCAGTTTCGCACTTGTAACGGTAGAACACGCAGTATTTGGCTTGTTCATGCCGTTTTGTGTGCTTTCACAACATTTCACCTATCGCAGTTTAATACTCGCTATAAAACAACACTATCTCGTTAGATGACGTCGTTTTTGGTAGTTTCACGACGCTACCTAGCTTAAACTAACCTAACCTAACCTAACCTTCGCACTTCTATCGTTAGAAAACGTTTTACTCGCAACTTTACAATGTTTTCTACAAGATTACGACGGTTTCATGCGCTTTCACATTAGATATCGCAGTTCCCAACTTGTAAAGGTGAAAAACACTGCATCTCACTAAGTGACATTGTTTATTGCGGTTTTACGACGGTTCATACCTTGACCTAACGTAACCTAACCTAACCTAACCCAACCTAACCTAACCTAACATAACCTAACCTAACCTAACCTAACCTAACCTAACCTAACCTAAATAACCTAACCCAACCTAACCTAACCTAACCTAACCTAACCCAACCCAACCCAACCCAACCTAACCTAACCTAAGCTAACCTAACCTAAGCTAACCAAACCTAACCTAACCTAACTTAACCTAACCTAACGTAACCTAACCTAACCTAACCTATTCTAACGTAACCTAACCTTACCTGACCTAACCTAACCTAACGTAACCTAACCTAACCTAACATAACCTAACGTAACCTAACCTAACCTAACCTAACCTAACGTAACCTAACCTAACCTAACCCAACCTAACCCAACCCAACCCAACCCAACAACACCCAACCCAACCTAACCTAACCTAACCTAACCTTACCTAACCTAACCAAATTATCCTTACCTAACCTAACCTAACCTAACCTAACGTAACCTAACCTAACCTAACGTAACCTAACCTAACCTAACCTAACCTAACCCAACCTTACCTAACCTAACCTAACCTAACCTAACCTAACCCAACTCAACCTAACCTAATCTAACCTAACCTAACCTAACCTAACCTAACCAAACCTAACCTAACCTAACCTAACGACGGTTGCAAGCGCTTTCACATTAAATATCGCAGTTCCCCACTTTTTATGGTGAAAAACACTGCATCTCAGTAATTGACATTGTTTAATGCGGTTTTACGACGGTTCATATCTTAACCTAACCTAACATTCGCACTTGTATCTAAAAACGCTCAATTACACTGTTTCGTTCACAATTACGATATTTGCTTGACCTCACCGTTTCTCACCAACCTATTACAGTACAGAACGCTGTATCTCGCTAAATGACATCGTTCTTTAAGGTTTCACGATACTTGCATGCGCTTTACCGAGAATATCACAATATAGCAGTTTCGCACTTGTAACGGTAGAACACGCAGTATTTGGCTTGTTCATGCCGTTTTGTGTGCTTTCACAACATTTCACCTATCGCAGTTTAATACTCGCAATAAAACAACACTATCTCGTTAGATGACGTCGTTTTTGGTGGTTTCACGACGCTACGTAGCTTAAACTAACATAACTCAACCTAACATAACCTTCACACTTCTATCGTTAGAAAACGTTTTACTCGCTACTTTACATTGCTTTCTACAACATTACGACGGTTTCAAGCGCTTTCACATTAGATATCGCAGTTCCCGACTTGTAATGGTGAAAAACACTGCATCTCACTAAGTGACATTGTTTAATGCGGTTTTACGACGGTTCATATCTTAACCTAACCTAACATTCGTACTTGTATTGAAAAACGCTCTAATACACTGTTTCGTTCACAATTACGATATTTGCATAACCTCACAGTTTTTCACCAACTTATTGCAGTACAGAACGCTGTATCTCGCTAAATGACATCGTTCTTTAAGGTTTCACGATGCTTGCATGCGCTTTAACGAGAATATCACATTATAGCAGTTTCGCACTTGTAACGGTACAACACGCAGTATCTGGCTTGTTCAACCCGTTTTGTGTACTTTCACAACATTTCACCTATTGCAGTTTCGTACATGCAATAAAACAACACTATCTCGTTAGATGACGTCCTTTTTGGTGGTCTCACGACGCTACATAGCTTAAACTAACATAACTCAAGCTAACCTTCGCACTTCTATCGTTAGAAAACGTTTTACTCGCAACTTTACAATGTTTTCTACAAGATTACGACGGTTTCATGCGCTTTCACATTAGATATCGTAGTTCCCGACTTGTAATGTTGAAAAACACTACATCTCACTAAGTGACATTGTTTAATGCGGTTTTACGACGGTGTATATCTCAACCTAACCTAACATTCGCACTTGTATCTAAGTACGCTCAATTACACTGTTTCGTTCACAATTACGATATTTGCTTGACCTCACAGTTTCTCACCAACTTATTACAGTACAGAACGCTGTATCTCGCTAAATGACATCGTTCTTTAAGGTTTCACGATACTTGCATGCGCTTTAACGAGAATATCACAATAAAGCAGTTTCGCACTTGTAACGGCACAAGACGCAGTATCTGGCTAGTTCATGCCATTTTGTGTGCTTTCCCAATATTTCACCTATCGCAGTTTCGTACTCGCAATAAAACAACGCTATCTCGTTAGATGACATCGTTTTTGGTGGCTTCACGACGCTACCTAGCTCAAACTAACCGAACCTTCGCACTTCTATCGTTAGAAAACGTTTTATTCGCTACTTTACAATGTTTTCTACAAGATTACGACGGTTTCATGCGCTTTCACATTAGATATCGCAGTTCCCGACTTGTAATGGTGAAAAACACAGCATCTCACTAAGTGACATTGTTTATTGCGGTTTTAGCGCGGTTCAGATCTTAACCTAACCTAACCTTACCTAACCCAACCTAACCTAACCTAACCTAACCAAACCTTACCTAACATCCCTAACCTAACCTAACCTAACCTAACCAAACCTAACCTAACCTAACCTAACGTAACCTAACCTAACCTAACCTAACCTAACCTAACGACGTTTGCAAGCGCTTTCACATTAGATATCGCAGTTCCCGACTTGTAATGGTGAAAAACACTGCATCTCACTAAGTGACATTGTTTAATGCGGTTTTACGACGGTTCATATCTTAACCTAACCTAACATTCGCACTTGCATTAAAAAACGCTCTATTACACTGTTTCGTTCACAATTAGGATATTTGCATAACCTCACAGTTTTTCACCAACTTATTGCAGTACAGAACGCTGTATCTCGCTAAATGACATCGTTCTTTAAGGTTTCACGATGCTTGCATGCGCTTTAACGAGAATATCACAACATAGCAGTTTCGCACTTGTAACGGTACAACACGCAGTATTTGGCTTGTTCATGCCGTTTTGTGTGCTTTCACAACATTTCACCTATCGCAGTTTCGTACTCGCAATAAAACAACACTATCTCGTAAGATGACGTTGTTTTTGGTAGTTTCACGACGCTACCTAGCTTAAACTAACATAACTCAACCTAACATAACCTTCGCACTTCTATCGTTAGAAAACGTTTTACTCGCTACTTTACATTGCTTTCTACTACTTGGGTTTTAGCAGCGCGAAAAATGCACAAAAGACAAGAAAGGGACGAGACAAGCGCTGACTTCCAACTAAAATTTTATTGACGGGAAGACCGTTAATATGCAATGGAGCACAAAGAGTGAAAAAATGACGTATTTTAAGATACAAATTATCAACTAACGCCATGCCTGCTGCGCCTACCCTCGCATCTCAAGAAACATATCTCTTTATCTGAAAGGGCAACTGAAGGCTTGCTTACACATGCGCTGCTTTCAAGCTCCATTTGAGCAGCCTCATAAATTATACGCACGTTTTCCTCTTTAATCTTGCAAAGAACTGTTGTTTTTTCAAACAGCGGAGTGCACCCACACGTGCTCACGTGTTGCGCTAAGAAGCCATCTTTTCCGCCACGAACATTATTGGCATGTTCCCGTAAGCGATCGTTAAGGCATCTGCCCGTCTGGCCCACATAACATGCACCGCAAGAAAAAGGGGTCCTGTAAACGACGCCTAACGCGCAGTCCACAAACTGCGTTCTGTGCCTCACCATACACCGTTTTCTCATACTCTTTACGGGGCAGGTCCTGTTTGTCAACTGGGACAACTTATCAGGGGCACTGAAGACCACTTTCACATTGAGGCGCTGTCCTATTTGCTTTAGGCGGTGTGACACAGAATGCATGTACGGAATAACCGCTACCTTTTCCCTCTTCTCCGCTGTGGTGCCATCACTGTTGCAAACAGTGCCCAATCGTTTCCTTTTTCTGTGTATTGCCTCCGCCACGGAAATGAGCAAAGTGCGAGGGTACCCTTCTCTTTCTAGGCGCTCCGACTGTGCCAAGAGACTAGCTTCTAAGACGTGGTGACACGACCTCTCTAAAGCATTGTGAAAACATGATTGAACAATGCCTCTCTTTACTAATTTGCTATGCGCAGACGAGAACGGAAGAACAGGCTTCTGCGAGCGAGGCTCGTAACACCAGCACGTGTGGTTCTCCGAAAAAGAAATCTTTAGGTCAAGAAAGCGGATGCTATCCCTTTCCGGCATCTCGTGCGTCACCACGAGTGGATAGAGGCATTCGCGAAAGATTTGCAACACCTGCATGACCTTGGAATGAAAGGTCTCTAAATCACACCTCAAAATTAACAGATAATCATCCACATACCGAAAGGTCTTTACTACAGATAGTTCACCAAGCTTCACATTCAATGCCCTATCAAATTTGGCTAATAGCAAGTCACTTAGAAAAGGAGCTATGGACGATCCTATTGAGACACCTTCTTTCTGTATATATGTTTTTCCGTTCCATTCTACAAACGTTGATGTGATGTACAAAGATAAAAGTTCTAAGAAACCTTTGGACGAAATACCCGTGGTGTTCTGAAATGGCACCGCGCCGAAACTGTCAATGCATTCATCAATGCATGCTAGCAAACCTTCGTGCGGAAGGGAATAATAAAGGTCTTTTATGTCAATCGAAAAAGCTCTAAACCTCGCGCCTGGATGCTGCTTCAGAAAGTTGACGACTTCTCCAGAGTTGAATATTCTGAAGGGGTCTTCTACAGGGAACAATTTCAACTTATCTTGCAAAAACCGCCCTAGTTCATACTGCCAAGAATTCCTTTCCGAAACGATTGTGCGGAAAGGTGCTCCTTCTTTGTGAGTCTTGGTTGTGAAAAACATATTTAAGGACAGCTTGTCACTTTTGCCGATTTCTCGCGCCAGAACCGGCAAATCTAACTCGGAGCACAGATTCTTCGCCCTCGATCTGATTTTAGCGAGATTAATGCCTTCGCACACCCGAAAGACGGACGAAATTGCTTGGTGGGCCTTTTCAAAGTACAGGCCTCTCGGTAACACAGCAAACCCTCCCTCTTTGTCCGAAGGTACAACACAAAGAGCATTGTCTATGAGGTAAGCAGCAACTTTTCCTACTGGTACACCACTGTTAGCTGGCTTACCCCTTAAAAGAACGTCGAGGCCTTCTGAGACGCATCTGTCGGTGTCTTCTGGTGGAGCACAGTTCGCGACCTGGCGCACAGTGGCCAAAAGTTCAGTGGGTGTCCGCCTCTTCTCAACCGCGAACTTTGGACCTAGACCCAACGTCTTCATGACGAAGTCTGGGAGGGCTATGTCACCATACGTATGAACGACACCAGTAGAGCCACGTCGCGTCGTTGAAAACTGGGACCGGAGCCTCCGTAATTCACCTTGCCAAAGATAGTCTACCACGTGGTCAATGCGGCCTGTGTATTCTCGCCATCTTGTTTTCTTGTGCATGACATGTTGATCATGGAGAAGAGGAAGGAACAGTGCATCCCTGTACATTCTTGCTTGCCGGAGCCATTCCGCCCTGAGTATCTTGCACACCCTCGTGCCATGGCCATTCGAGGGCTGGAAACCACCAAAAACAAGCTTCACCTCCGGGGGCAGCTGCTTCGAGCGAATGCAAAAGGTAAAGGCGCGAGCGCGACATGTTGCGATGGCGATGAGGGTGATCACCACGGATGGATGTAAAGGAACACAGAGAAAAGAGCCCGTTTGACTAGAAATGTAACGTAATAGAGCGGTTGACTGGGCTAGTTGGTATGGCATACTTGGGTTTTAGCAGCGCGAAAAATGCACAAAAGACAAGAAAGGGACGAGACAAGCGCTGACTTCCAACTAAAATTTTATTGACGGGAAGAAATTTTATTGACGGGCTTTCTTGACCTAAAGATTTCTTTTTCGGAGAACCACACGTGCTGGTGTTACGAGCCTCGCTCGCAGAAGCCTGTTCTTCCGTTCTCGTCTGCGCATAGCAAATTAGTAAAGAGAGGCATTGTTCAATCATGTTTTCACAATGCTTTAGAGAGGTCGTGTCACCACGTCTTAGAAGCTAGTCTCTTGGCACAGTCGGAGCGCCTAGAAAGAGAAGGGTACCCTCGCACTTTGCTCATTTCCGTGGCGGAGGCAATACACAGAAAAAGGAAACGATTGGGCACTGTTTGCAACAGTGATGGCACCACAGCGGAGAAGAGGGAAAAGGTAGCGGTTATTCCGTACATGCATTCTGTGTCACACCGCCTAAAGAAAATAGGACAGCGCCTCAATGTGAAAGTGGTCTTCAGTGCCCCTGATAAGTTGTCCCAGTTGACAAACAGGACCTGCCCCGTAAAGAGTATGAGAAAACGGTGTATGGTGAGGCACAGAACGCAGTTTGTGGACTGCGCGTTAGGCGTCGTTTACAGGACCCCTTTTTCTTGCGGTGCATGTTATGTGGGCCAGACGGGCAGATGCCTTAACGATCGCTTACGGGAACATGCCAATAATGTTCGTGGCGGAAAAGATGGCTTCTTAGCGCAACACGTGAGCACGTGTGGGTGCACTCCGCTGTTTGAAAAAACAACAGTTCTTTGCAAGATTAAAGAGGAAAACGTGCGTATAATTTATGAGGCTGCTCAAATGGAGCTTGAAAGCAGCGCATGTGTAAGCAAGCCTTCAGTTGCCCTTTCAGATAAAGAGATATGTTTCTTGAGATGCGAGGGTAGGCGCAGCAGGCATGGCGTTAGTTGATAATTTGTATCTTAAAATACGTCATTTTTTCACTCTTTGTGCTCCATTGCATATTAACGGTCTTCCCGTCAATAAAATTTTAGTTGGAAGTCAGCGCTTGTCTCGTCCCTTTCTTGTCTTTTGTGCATTTTTCGCGCTGCTAAAACCCAAGTATGCCATACCAACTAGCCCAGTCAACCGCTCTATTACGTTACATTTCTAGTCAAACGGGCTCTTTTCTCTGTGTTCCTTTACATCCATCCGTGGTGATCACCCTCATCGCCATCGCAACATGTCGCGCTCGCGCCTTTACCTTTTGCATTCGCTCGAAGCAGCTGCCCCCGGAGGTGAAGCTTGTTTTTGGTGGTTTCCAGCCCTCGAATGGCCATGGCACGAGGGTGTGCAAGATACTCAGGGCGGAATGGCTCCGGCAAGCAAGAATGTACAGGGATGCACTGTTCCTTCCTCTTCTCCATGATCAACATGTCATGCACAAGAAAACAAGATGGCGAGAATACACAGGCCGCATTGACCACGTGGTAGACTATCTTTGGCAAGGTGAATTACGGAGGCTCCGGTCCCAGTTTTCAACGACGCGACGTGGCTCTACTGGTGTCGTTCATACGTATGGTGACATAGCCCTCCCAGACTTCGTCATGAAGACGTTGGGTCTAGGTCCAAAGTTCGCGGTTGAGAAGAGGCGGACACCCACTGAACTTTTGGCCACTGTGCGCCAGGTCGCGAACTGTGCTCCACCAGAAGACACCGACAGATGCGTCTCAGAAGGCCTCGACGTTCTTTTAAGGGGTAAGCCAGCTAACAGTGGTGTACCAGTAGGAAAAGTTGCTGCTTACCTCATAGACAATGCTCTTTGTGTTGTACCTTCGGACAAAGAGGGAGGGTTTGCTGTGTTACCGAGAGGCCTGTACTTTGAAAAGGCCCACCAAGCAATTTCGTCCGTCTTTCGGGTGTGCGAAGGCATTAATCTCGCTAAAATCAGATCGAGGGCGAAGAATCTGTGCTCCGAGTTAGATTTGCCGGTTCTGGCGCGAGAAATCGGCAAAAGTGACAAGCTGTCCTTAAATATGTTTTTCACAACCAAGACTCACAAAGAAGGAGCACCTTTCCGCACAATCGTTTCGGAAAGGAATTCTTGGCAGTATGAACTAGGGCGGTTTTTGCAAGATAAGTTGAAATTGTTCCCTGTAGAAGACCCCTTCAGAATATTCAACTCTGGAGAAGTCGTCAACTTTCTGAAGCAGCATCCAGGCGCGAGGTTTAGAGCTTTTTCGATTGACATAAAAGACCTTTATTATTCCCTTCCGCACGAAGGTTTGCTAGCATGCATTGATGAATGCATTGACAGTTTCGGCGCGGTGCCATTTCAGAACACCACGGGTATTTCGTCCAAAGGTTTCTTAGAACTTTTATCTTTGTACATCACATCAACGTTTGTAGAATGGAACGGAAAAACATATATACAGAAAGAAGGTGTCTCAATAGGATCGTCCATAGCTCCTTTTCTAAGTGACTTGCTATTAGCCAAATTTGATAGGGCATTGAATGTGAAGCTTGGTGAACTATCTGTAGTAAAGACCTTTCGGTATGTGGATGATTATCTGTTAATTTTGAGGTGTGATTTAGAGACCTTTCATTCCAAGGTCATGCAGGTGTTGCAAATCTTTCGCGAATGCCTCTATCCACTCGTGGTGACGCACGAGATGCCGGAAAGGGATAGCATCCGCTTTCTTGACCTAAAGATTTCTTTTTCGGAGAACCACACGTGCTGGTGTTACGAGCCTCGCTCGCAGAAGCCTGTTCTTCCGTTCTCGTCTGCGCATAGCAAATTAGTAAAGAGAGGCATTGTTCAATCATGTTTTCACAATGCTTTAGAGAGGTCGTGTCACCACGTCTTAGAAGCTAGTCTCTTGGCACAGTCGGAGCGCCTAGAAAGAGAAGGGTACCCTCGCACTTTGCTCATTTCCGTGGCGGAGGCAATACACAGAAAAAGGAAACGATTGGGCACTGTTTGCAACAGTGATGGCACCACAGCGGAGAAGAGGGAAAAGGTAGCGGTTATTCCGTACATGCATTCTGTGTCACACCGCCTAAAGAAAATAGGACAGCGCCTCAATGTGAAAGTGGTCTTCAGTGCCCCTGATAAGTTGTCCCAGTTGACAAACAGGACCTGCCCCGTAAAGAGTATGAGAAAACGGTGTATGGTGAGGCACAGAACGCAGTTTGTGGACTGCGCGTTAGGCGTCGTTTACAGGACCCCTTTTTCTTGCGGTGCATGTTATGTGGGCCAGACGGGCAGATGCCTTAACGATCGCTTACGGGAACATGCCAATAATGTTCGTGGCGGAAAAGATGGCTTCTTAGCGCAACACGTGAGCACGTGTGGGTGCACTCCGCTGTTTGAAAAAACAACAGTTCTTTGCAAGATTAAAGAGGAAAACGTGCGTATAATTTATGAGGCTGCTCAAATGGAGCTTGAAAGCAGCGCATGTGTAAGCAAGCCTTCAGTTGCCCTTTCAGATAAAGAGATATGTTTCTTGAGATGCGAGGGTAGGCGCAGCAGGCATGGCGTTAGTTGATAATTTGTATCTTAAAATACGTCATTTTTTCACTCTTTGTGCTCCATTGCATATTAACGGTCTTCCCGTCAATAAAATTTTAGTTGGAAGTCAGCGCTTGTCTCGTCCCTTTCTTGTCTTTTGTGCATTTTTCGCGCTGCTAAAACCCAAGTATGCCATACCAACTAGCCCAGTCAACCGCTCTATTACGTTACCTTTCTACTACATTACGACGGTTTCAAGCGCTTTCACATTAGATATCACAGTTCCCAACTTGTAAAGGTGAAAAACACTGCATCTCACTAAGTGACATTGTTTAATGCGGTTTTACGACGGTTCATACCTTAACCTAACGTAACCTAACCTAACCTAACCTTACCTATTCTAACCTAACCTAACCTAACCCAACCCAACCCAACCTAACCTAACCTAACCTAACCTAAACTAACCTAACCCAACCTAACCTAACCTAACCTAACCTAACCCAACCCAACCCAACCCAACCTAACCTAACCTAAGCTAACCTAACCAAACCTAACCTAACCTAACTTAACCTAACCTAACGTAACCTAACCTAACCTAACCTATTCTAACGTAACCTAACCTTACCTGACCTAACCTAACCTAACGTAACCTAACCTAACCTAACATAACCTAACGTAACCTAACCTAACCTAACCTAACGTAACCTAACCTAACCTAACCCAACCTAACCCAACCCAACCCAACCCAACAACACCCAACCCAACCTAACCTAACCTAACCTTACCTAACCTAACCAAATTATCCTTACCTAACCTTACCTAACCTAACGTAACCTAACCTAACCTAACCTAACGTAACCTAACCTAACCTAACGTAACCCAACCTAACCTAATCTAACCTAACCCAACCTAACCTAACCTAACCTAACCTAACCCAACTCAACCCAACCTAACCTAATCTAACCTAACCTAACCTAACTTAACAAAACCTAACCTAACCTAACCTAACCTAACAACGGTTGCAAGTGCTTTCACATTAGATATCGCAGTTCCCGACTTTTAATGGTGAAAAACACTGCATCTGACTAATTGACATTGTTTAATGCGGTTTTACGACGGTTCATATCTTAACCTAACCTAACATTTGCACTTGTATCTAAAAACGCTCTATTACACTGTTTTGTTCACAATTACGATATTTGCATAACCTCACAGTTTTTCACCAACTTATTGCAGTACAGAACGTTGTATCTCGCTAAATGACATATTTTTTAAGGTTTCACGATGCTTGAATGCGCTTTAACGAGAATATCACAATATAGCAGTTTCGCACTTGTAACGGTAGAACACGCAGTATTTGGCTTGTTCATGCCGTTTTGTGTGCTTTCACAACATTTCACCTATCGCAGTTTAATACTCGCTATAAAACAACACTATCTCGTTAGATGACGTCGTTTTTGGTAGTTTCACGACGCTACCTAGCTTAAACTAACCTAACATAACCTAACCTTCGCACTTCTATCGTTAGAAAACGTTTTACTCGCAACTTTACAATGTTTTCTACAAGAATACGACGGTTTCATGCGCTTTCACATTAGATATCGTAGTTCCCGACTTGTAATGTTGAAAAACACTACATCTCACTAAGTGACATTGTTTAATGCGGTTTTACGACGGTTGATATGTCAACCTAACCTAACATTCGCACTTGCATCTAAAGACGCTCAATTACACTGTTTCGTTCACAATTACGATATTTTCTTGACCTCACAGTTTCTCACCAACTTATTACAGTACAGAACGCTGTATCTCGCTAAATGACATCGTTCTTTAAGGTTTCACGATACTTGCATGCGCTTTACCGAGAATGTCAAAACATAGCAGTTTCGCACTTGTAACGGTACAACACGCAGTATTTGGCTTGTTCATGCCGTTTTGTGTGCTTTCACAACATTTTACCTATCGCAGTTTCGTACTCGCAATAAAACAACACTATCTTGTTAGATGACGTCGTTTTTGGTGGTTTCACGACGCTACCTAGCTTAAACTAACATAACTCAACCTAACATAACCTTCGCATTTCTATCGTTAGAAAACGTTTTACTCGCTACTTTACATTGCTTTCTACAACATTACGACGGTTTCAAGCGCTTTCACATTAGATATCGCAGTTCCCAACTTGTAAAGGTGAAAAACACTGCATCTCACTAAGCGACATTGTTTATTGCGGTTTTACGACGGTTCATACCTTAACCTAACGTAACCTAACCTAACCTAACCCAACCTAACCTAACATAACCTAACCTAACCTAACCTAACCTAACCAAACCTAACCTAACGTAACCTAACCTAACCTAACCTAACCTAACGACGTTTGCAAGCGCTTTCACATTAGATATCGCAGTTCCCGACTTGTAATGGTGAAAAACACTGCATCTCACTAAGTGAAATTGTTTAGTGCGGTTTTACGACGGTTCATATCTTAACCTAACCTAACATTCGTACTTGTATTGAAAAACGCTCTATTACACTGTTTCGTTCACAATTACGATATTTGCATAACCTCACAGTTTTTCACCAACTTATTGCAGTACAGAACGCTGTATCTCGCTAAATGACATTGTTCTTTAAGGTTTCACGATGCTTGCATGCGCTTTAACGAGAATATCACAATATAGCAGTTTCGCACTTGTAACGGTAGAACACGCAGTATTTGGCTTGTTCATGCCGTTTTGTGTGCTTTCACAACATTTCACCTATCGCAGTTTAATACTCGCAATAAAACAACACTATCTCTCTAGATGACGTCGTTTTTGGTAGTTTCACGACGCTACCTAGCCTAAACTAACCTAACCTAACCTAACCTTCGCACTTCTATCGTTAGAAAACGTTTTACTCGCAACTTTACAATGTTTTCTACAAGATTACGACGGTTTCATGCGCTTTCACATTATATATCGTAGTTCCCGACTTGTAATGTTGAAAAACACTACATCTCACTAAGTGACATTGTTTAATGCGGTTTTACGATGGTTGATATGTCAACCTAACCTAACATTCGCACTTGTATCTAAAGACGCTCAATTACACTGTTTCGTTCACAATTACGATATTTGCTTGACCTCACAGTTTCTCACCAACTTATTACAGTACAGAACGCTGTATCTCGCTAAATGACATCGTTCTTTAAGGTTTCACGATACTTGCATGCGCTTTACCGAGAATGTCACAACATAGCAGTTTCGCACTTGTAACGGTACAACACGCAGTATTTGGCTTGTTCATGCCGTTTTGTGTGCTTTCACAACATTTCACCTATCGCAGTTTCGTACTCGCAATAAAACAACACTATCTCGTTAGATGACATCGTTTTTGATGGTTTCACGACGCTACCTAACTCAAACTAACCGAACCTTCGCACTTCTATCGTTAGAAAACGTTTTATTCGCTACTTTACATTGTTTTCTACAAGATTACGACGGTTTCATGCGCTTTCACATTAGATATCGCAGTTCCCGACTTGTAATGGTGAAAAACACAGCATCTCACTAAGTGACATTGTTTAATGCGGTTTTAGCGCGGTTCATATCTTAACCTAACCTAACCTTACCTAACCCAACCTAACCTAACCTAACCTAACCAAACCTTACCTAACATAACCTAACCTAACCTAACCTAACCAAACCTAACCTGACCTAACCTAACGTAACCTAACCTAACCTAACCAAACCTAACCTAACCTAACGACGTTTGCAAGCGCTTTCACATTAGATATCGCAGTTCCCGACTGGTAATGGTGAAAAACACTGCATCTCACTAAGTGACATTGTTTAATGCGGTTTTACGACGGTTCATATCTTAACCTAACCTAACATTCGCACTTGTATTAAAAACGCTCTATTACACTGTTTCGTTCACAATTAGGATATTTGCATAACCTCACAGTTTTTCACCAACTTATTGCAGTACAGAACGCTGTATCTCGCTAAATGACATCGTTCTTTAAGGTTTCACGATGCTTGCATGCGCTTTACGAGAATATCACAACATAGCAGTTTCGCACTTGTAACGGTACAACACGCAGTATTTGGCTTGTTCATGCCGTTTTGTGTGCTTTCACAACATTTCACCTATCGCAGTTTTGTACTCGCAATAAAACAACACTATCTCGTTAGATGACGTTGTTTTTGGTAGTTGCACGACGCTACCTAGCTTAAACTAAAATAACTCAACCTAACATAACCTTCGCACTTCTATCGTTAGAAAACGTTTTACTCGCTACTTTACATTGCTTTCTACAACATTATGACGGTTTCAAGCTCTTTCACATTAGATATCACAGTTCCCAACTTGTAAAGGTGAAAAACACTGCATCTCACTAAGTGACATTGTTTAATGCGGTTTTACGACAGTTCATACCTTAACCTAACGTAACCTAACCTAACCTAACCTAACCTTACCTAACCTAACCTAACCTAACCTAACCCAACCCAACCCAACCTAACCTAACCTAACCTAACCTAAATAACCTAACCCAACCTAACCTAACCTAACCTAACCCAACCTAACCCAACCCAACCCAACCTAACCTAACCTAAGCTAACCTAACCTAAGCTAACCAAACCTAACCAAACCTAACTTAACCTAACCTAACGTAACCTAACCTAACCTAACCTATTCTAACGTAACCTAACCTTACCTGACCTAACCTAACCTAACGTAACCTAACCTAACCTAACATAACCTAACGTAACCTAACCTAACCTAACCTAACCTAACGTAACCTAACCTAACCTAACCCAACCTAACCCAACCCAACCCAACCCAACAACACCCAACCCAACCTAACCTAACCTAACCTAACCTTACCTAACCTAACCAAATTATCCTTACCTAACCTAACCTAACCTAACCTAACCTAACGTAACCTAACCTAACCTAACGTAACCTAACCTAACCTAACCTAACCTAACCCAACCTTACCTAACCTAACCTAACCTAACCTAACCTAACCCAACTCAACCTAACCTAATCTAACCTAACCTAACCTAACCTAACCTAACCAAACCTAACCTAACCTAACCTAACCTACCCTAACGACGGTTGCAAGCGCTTTCACATTAAATATCGCAGTTCCCCACTTTTTATGGTGAAAAACACTGCATCTCAGTAATTGACATTGTTTAATGCGGTTTTACGACGGTTCATATCTTAACCTAACCTAACATTCGCACTTGTATCTAAAAACGCTCTATTACACTGTTTTGTTCACAATTACGATATTTGCATAACCTCACAGTTTTTCACCAACTTATTGCAGTACAGAACGCTGTATCTCGCTAAATGACATTGTTCTTTAAGGTTTCACGATGCTTGCATGCGCTTTAACGAGAATATCACAATATAGCAGTTTCGCACTTGTAACGGTAGAACACGCAGTATTTGGCTTGTTCATGCCGTTTTGTGTGCTTTCACAACATTTCACCTATCGCAGTTTAATACTCGCTATAAAACAACACTATCTCGTTAGATGACGTTGTTTTTGGTAGTTTCACGACGCTACCTAGCTTAAACTAACCTAACCTAACCTAACCTTCGCACTTCTATCGTTAGAAAACGTTTTACTCGCCACTTTACAATGTTTTCTGGAACAGTACGACGGTTTCAAGCACTTTCACATTAGATATCGCAGTTCCCAACTTGTAAAGGTGAAAAACACTGCATCTCACTAAGTGACATTGTTTAATGCGGTTTTACGACGGTTCATACCTTAACCTAACGTAACCTAACCTAACCTAACCCAACCTAACCTAACATAACCTAACCTAACCAAACCTAACCTAACGTAACCTAACCTAACCTAACCTAACCTAACGACGTTTTCAAGCGCTTTCACATTAGATATCGTAGTTCCCGACTTGTAATGTTGAAAAACACTACATCTCACTAAGTGACATTGTTTAATGCGGTTTTACGACGGTTGATATCTCAACCTAACCTAACATTCGCACTTGTATCTAAATACGCTCAATTACACTGTTTCGTTCACAATTACGATATTTGCTTGACCTCACAGTTTCTCACCAACTTATTACAGTACAGAACGCTGTATCTCGCTAAATGACATCGTTCTTTAAGGTTTCAAGACACTTGCATGCGCTTTAACGAGAATATCACAATAAAGCAGTTTCGCACTTGTAACGGCACAAGACGCAGTATCTGGCTAGTTCATGCCATTTTGTGTGCTTTCCCAATATTTCTCCTATCGCAGTTTCGTACTCGCAATAAAACAACACTATCTCGTTAGATGACATCGTTTTTGGTGGTTTCACGACGCTACCTAGCTCAAACTAACCGAACCTTCGCACTTCTATCGTTAGAAAACGTTTTATTCGCTACTTTACAATGTTTTCTACAAGATTACGACGGTTTCATGCGCTTTCACATTAGATATCGCAGATCCCGACTGTTAATGGTGAAAAACACAGCATCTCACTAAGTGACATTGTTTAATGCGGTTTTAGCGCGGTTCATATCTTAACCTAACCTAACCTTACCTAACCCAACCTAACCTAACCTAACCTAACCAAACCTTACCTAACATACCCTAACCTAACTTAACTTAACCTAACCTAACCAAACCTAACCTAACCTAACCTAACCTAACCTAACCTAACGACGTTTTCAAGCGCTTTCACATTAGATATCGCAGTTCCCGACTTGTAATGGTGAAAAACACTGCATCTCACTAAGTGACATTGTTTAATGCGGTTTTACGACGGTTCATATCTTAACCTAACCTAACATTCGCACTTGTATTAAAAACGCTCTATTACACTGTTTCGTTCACAATTAGGATATTTGCATAACCTCACAGTTTTTCACCAACTTATTGCAGTACAGAACGCTGTATCTCGCTAAATGACATCGTTCTTTAAGGTTTCACGATGCTTGCATGCGCTTCAACGAGAATATCACAACATAGCAGTTTCGCACTTGTAACGGTACAACACGCAGTAATTGGCTTGTTCATGCCGTTTTGTGTGCTTTCACAACATTTCACCTATCGCAGTTTCGTACTCGCAATAAAACAACACTATCTCGTTAGATGACGTTGTTTTTGGTAGTTTCACGACGCTACCTAGCTTAAACTAACATAACCTAACCTAACCTTCGCACTTCTATCGTTAGAAAACGTTTTACTCGCAACTTTACAATGTTTTCTACAAGATTACGACGGTTTCATGCGCTTTCACATTAGATATCGCAGTTCCCAACTTGTAAAGGTGAAAAACACTGCATCTCAGTAAGTGACATTGTTTATTGCGGTTTTACGACGGTTCATACCTTGACCTAACGTAACCTAACCTAACCTAACCTAACATAACCTAACCTAACCTAACCTAACCTAACCAAACCTAACCTAACGTAACCTAACCTAACCTAACCTAACCTAACCTAACCTAACGACGTTTGCAAGCGCTTTCACTATAGATATCGCAGTTCCCGACTTGTAATGGTGAAAAACACTGCATCTCACTAAGTGACATTGTTTAATGCGGTTTTACGACGGTTCATATCTTAACCTAACCTAACATTCGTACTTGTATTGAAAAACGCTCTATTACACTGTTTCGTTCACAATTACGATATTTGCATAACCTCACAGTTTTTCACCAACTTATTGCAGTACGGAACGCTGTATCTCGCTAAATGACATCGTTCTTTAAGGTTTCACGATGCTTGCATGCGCTTTAACGAGAATATCACATTATAGCAGTTTCGCACTTGTAACGGTACAACACGCAGTATCTGGCTTGTTCAAGCCGATTTGTGTACTTTCACAACATTTCACCTATTGCAGTTTCGTACATGCAATAAAACAACACTATCTCGTTAGATGACGTCCTTTTTGGTGGTCTCACGACGCTACATAGCTTAAAATAACATAACTCAAGCTAACCTTCGCACTTCTATCGTTAGAAAACGTTTTACTCGCAAATTTACAATGTTTTCTACAAGATTACGACGGTTTCATGCGCTTTCACATTAGATATCGTAGTTCCCGACTTGTAATGTTGAAAAACACTACATCTCACTAAGTGACATTGTTTAATGCGGTTTTACGACGGTGTATATCTCAACCTAACCTAACATTCGCGCTTGTATCTAAGTACGCTCAATTACACTGTTTCGTTCACAATTACGATATTTGCTTGACCTCACAGTTTCTCACCAACTTATTACAGTACAGAACGCTGTATCTCGCTAAATGACATCGTTCTTTAAGGTTTCACGATACTTGCATGCGCTTTAACGAGAATATCACAATAAAGCAGTTTCGCACTTGTAACGGCACAAGACGCAGTATCTGCCTAGTTCATGCCATTTTGTGTGCTTTCCCAATATTTCACCTATCGCAGTTTCGTACTCGCAATAAAACAACACTATCTCGTTAGATGACGTCGTTTTTGGTAGTTTCACGACGCTACCTAGCTTAAACTAACCTAACCTAACCTATCCTTCGCATTTCTATCGTTAGAAAACGTTTTACTCGCAACTTTACAATGTTTTCTACAAGATTACGACGGTTTCATGCGCTTTCACATTAGATATCGCAGTTCCCAACTTGTAAAGATGAAAAACACTGCATCTCACTAAGTGACATTGTTTCATGCGGTTTTACGACGGTTCATACCTTAACCTAACGTAACCTAACCTAACCTAACCTAACCTTACCTAACCTAACCTAACCCAACCAACCCAACCTAACCTAACCTAACCTAAACTAACCTAACCCAACCCAACCTAACCTAACCTAACCTAACCCAACCTAACCCAACCCAACCCAACCTAACCTAACCTAAGCTAACCTAACCTAACCTAACCAAACCTAACCTAACCTAACTTAACCTAACCTAACGTAACCTAACCTAACCTGACCTATTCTAACGTAACCTAACCTTACCTGACCTAACCTAACCTAACGTAACCTAACCTAACCTAAAATAACCCAACGTAACCTAACCTAACCTAACCTAACGTAACCTAACCTAACCTAACCCAACCTAACCAAACCCAACCCAACAACACCCAA